>NC_085947.1:1517651-1820681 GCF_963556715.1 Cydia fagiglandana
TAAACTGTTCATCTAGCAACAAATTCGTAACATACGTCGCATTTTGTTCACACATGCGTATCCATACAACCTACACATCAAGGTTTAAAGTGCAGAAAATCTACGTATTAAGAGAAAATCTAAAAATATTTACAATTGTATGAAATACGGGTAAGGAGAACCACTTTAAAGTGAGGATGAAATATTTAGGTATTTCACTCTGAAATCCGATGATGATGATTTCGATTTAAGCTCCAATGGAGCTGAAAATGTCAAGGGTAACAATCTAATATTATGGTTACATCAAGTTGATCTGATGATGGAGACCGGAGGTGGCCATAGGAACTCTGTGGTAAAACAACGCAATCACGAAGGTGAGCCTAAAAGCCCGCGCCACGCGACGCCCGGGCGGGGGGCGGTCCGGAGTTTCCGGCGCTTCGTTTTCTATGGAAAGCCGTCAGCCCGTCACTTATCAGCCGTCATAGAAAATGACATGGCGGGCGCCTCGGCCCAGTCTAGCATAAGTCATCCATAGTAAGTATCAGCCATGAAAAATCATAAAATCTTCCCTTTTTTTTCAGAAATACCGCTTCTTTCTATGGCTCATATTCCCCATCGATACGCTGGTGATCCTCTCCGGGGCCTTTTTCTACGGCGACGCCCGCGCATCTCTCACGCTGCGTGTGATCTACGCCGCTCTGTACAAACCCGTCTTCCAACTGCTGGTCGTCTTCTTAACGATCTTTATAATATTTAAGTCAGAAAGTGAGTATTGGTAATAATATATTTTATTTTGTGCTCTATCCGCGACTTAAGGCCTGTTGCATCGACCACATTATATCGGACTGATTAACGTCAATCAGCAGTGTGGTATGAAACTTCCCATTCAATAAAATTTGGTAAACGCTTTAACGGTGACAGACGGTTTGCTGCACCAAACCCTTAGTTCAATAATTCGTTAAACTGCCCCTCTTAGGGCCAACTTCACTAGCGTCGTTTTGAGCATAGATATATAACTAGCTGTTGCCCGCGACTTCGTCCGCGTGGACTCTTATCTTGAACATTTCACATCTTGAGTACCTATAATTTTCATCGATGCAAACTTTATAATACAAACTTTTAATATAATGTTAATGCCCTTTTACCAAGTTTGAAGTTCCTAGCTTGAAAGCTTGAAAAAAAAATGTTTTATGTTCATACAAACTTTCAACTCCTTTTGCATCACGTTAGGGGATGAATCTTCAAAAACGCTGAAATGAGTTCTCTTGTAATTTAATTTAATACCTTTTTGCAAAGTTTCAAGTTCCTAGCTTAAAATCAAATTTGCACCCCAAGACGAACTTTCATCCCCCTTTTAACCTCCTTAGGGGTAGAATTTCCAAAAACGTTGCAATATTTTTTTTGTAATCAGCTATTACGCTTTTCTAAGAAGTTTCAAAGCATTTGTAATGGATTCGAGCTTTCAACCCCTTTTTAACCCTGTTAGGGGATGAATTTTACAAAACGCTGAAATTACTTTTCCTGTCTTTAAATAATATCCCCAAATACAAAGATTCAAGTCCCGCGTTCGAAAAAAAATTTGATATCCATACAAACTTTCAACCCCTTTTTCACCACCTTAGGGGTTGAATTTCTCAAAATGGCTTCTTATCTCTTGTACGCTTTATAAATGCAATCTGGTGTACAAATTTCAACTTTCTATCTTTTGTAGTTTCGGCTTTGATGAATCAGTCAGTCAGTCAGTCAGGACACTTGCATTTATATATATAGATAGATTATACAGAGAAGACGTCCAAGCGAGCTGTCAGTGGGACCACTTTTGTTTAGTGTATGATTAACAATGTGGCCCACCTTGCTGTAGCCATGTCGATAAAGTCATATCGATAAACTAACGACATTTCTTGCAATTTTAATTTTACTTCAAAGGTTTAACGATACCTAAAATGAACAAAACCGCTTTTATTCTTTGTTGTGGTTATCAGATTACAATTTTATCGTCACGCCCCAGCAGGGAACCAAGGGAAAGTTCAGATATTTAATTAAAATACATAAATACCTATTAAAATATGTGTTCCGCAATAATTGAATTATTTTATTATATTCTAATATATTCATTATCCATTAGCATTTCAATTGTGTTTATGTTTAACGAAGATATTGAAGCTTCAATTAATCGCTATTTTGTTCCGCTGTGTAGCGTTTATCGATATATAACATGATTAAAATCGACTTTTCACATCCCTAAAAGAGCACACATATACGCTTTTACGCACACATGCACAACCTGGGTCTACCTTGATTTGAAGTCCATCTTGTCAACAGTATGGTTGTCCTTTTTTGACAAACGGCATTTTTAAAAGAGCAAGGAGAGAGAAATTATACTAGTTGCTGCGCCGTCAAAGAGAACAGACAGCGTTGGGGCCTTGGTTCTGAGCGTCGGCGTTTAGTCAGCGCTATGGAAAATGGCGACGCTGGCGTCGCTGCGCAGTTGCTCCAACGCTGCGTCGAGCAGCAGCCATAGAGTTGACTAGTGGTCGACGCTCGGGAGACGCCAGTGTGGGGTGGCTCTTATAGAGATCCCACAATTCAACAAAAGAATGTTCAAAATATATAAACTACAAAAATGTGTCTGAGACTTAGGAAGTCAGGTCATTTTTATAAGCTATTGTACAGTAAATCTGGTGCTACATTATAATACCAGGTGATAAGAAGCACATCACGTAGCTATAGGCGTCGAAAATTTAATTCAATCTTGTTTTAAAATTAACCACTTGAATTTCCATTTTTTTTTCCACTTGTAACGTAATTTACTCTTATGATGTCAGTTTTTTTATAAAGATAAATTTTTCGGCTTGTTCCAGAGGTGTACCGTGGCATAGTGGAGTGGCGAGGGTTCACGTGGACGGGCCGGGTGTCGTACAGCGCGTTCTTAGTGCACACACTGTTCCTGCGAGCGATCGCTGGCTCCTTCGTGCAACCAGTGCATCTCACTGACTTCTTTGTGGTAAGAATAAGAACTATAGTCTGTATCTTTAGGTGTACCGTGGCATAGTGGAGGGGCGAGGTTTCAAGTGGACGGACCGGGTGTCATACAGCGCGTTCTTAGTGCACACACTGTTCCTGCGAGCGATCGCTGGCTCCTTCGTGCAACCAGTGCATCTCACCGACTACTTTGTGGTAAGAATAAGAACTATAGTCTGTATCTTTAGGTGTACCGTGGCATAGTGGAGTGGCGTGGCTTCACGTGGACGGACCGGGTGTCATACAGCGCGTTCTTAGTGCACACACTGTTCCTGCGAGCGATCGCTGGCTCCTTCGTGCAACCAGTGCATCTCACTGACTTCTTTGTTTTTATTTTATTTATTTTTATTTTATTTTATTTAACCAACTTTACATTGACAGTTAAACCAAACATGCAAGTTATGGGTTACAAATATATTATGTACATAAAACTAATTATCATAGACTTATCACTAAATTTACCTAATTAATATTAATAGTTGTGGGCGTAGATATTGACTCTATATAGCGCGCTGCCGTGGCTAGGAATTTCGGTTCTGTTTGTGAGAATATGTCAAGAGTGGGATTATGTAAAATAATATTATTAATGTGGTTAAGTGCGACGTATAGTGGACTAGTGACTAGTGTCATTGTGCTGGTCTTGGGAATTACGAATAGGGGTGAAATGCGAGGTCTGAGAGTAGTTCTAACAAATAGTGTAGTTGTGGTAAGAAAGAAAGAAAGAAGCATTTATTAGCACTATAACGTAAACTAAAAACAAACTCAAAATAATTAAGTACCTACACAAAATCAAGAGTTGCGCTAAATGGTCCTCAGTGAGGATCATTTAGCGCAACCTACCTACCTAACCAACCTGACTTACTTATAAAGGCCTGTGCACACCGGCTAGCGTGTGCGTGACGTGCATGTGCGCGTGCGCTAAAATGTTGGAAGCACACGCACACGTCACGCAAGCGGTGTGCTGTCTCTCATAAGGTTCTGTATACCACAACGCCGCACGCGCATGTGCACGTCACGCACACGCAGCCAGTGTGCACAGGCCTAGGCCTTAATCCCGCGCAATTTCCATCAATCTTTTTTTTATCCTAAATTTTCCTCGCTTTACTTAATGTATGTATTTTGTTCCAGTTGGTGATTCTATCCGCCTCCATCTTCTTATCTTTCGCCGCGGCGGCCATTTTGTGGCTTTGCGTAGAGGCGCCGGCCAAGCAGTTGATCTCAGCAGCAATGAAACCTAGACCTCGGGTCCAGGATACTAAGATATAGTTTATTTAGAAAATTATGTAAATTATATGGTTGTGAGAGGTGATAAATCTACCATTGAAGGTCGTCCGTTAGGTGGCGCGTGAGCGGGTTAACGAAAAATTGTGTGAGCGTTACTAACATGCGTGCGATTGTACCTAGGTCAGGCGTGGCTCACTCCGCGATTTCGTCGCTTTGCTACAGGTAGCTAAAAGTACATCCGTTCGACCCCAATTTTGAGGTTTGCCATAAGCCGCGCGTGGCGCTGTCGCCACCTAGCGGCCATATCTGTGCTGGGGCCCGTTTATCAAAAGCTTGTAACTTGTAAAACAAGTGGAAGTCCCTTTCTAACAAAAGCTGTCAAAAAGTGACATCCGCTTGTATTACAAGTTACAAGCTTTTGATAAACAGGGAACCGATCGTAACAGACGCGTTTTGTTAGAGAGTGAGTCTTCTGTAGCTATAGTACTATTATTTATTCTGTGCCTAGGTATATTACAAATACTACAATGGCACCCGCGCCAGCTTGCGGACGCCCTAACTGAGATAATTACAGATATATACCGTAAAATGGGGTGAGTAGGGTCAAAACTGAAATTCAAACCTCGATAACATTTTATTTTTACATATGAAAACTGAATGGTGTATATAATAAGTTTTCCGAACTTTTGTATTTTAGTTTTTATTTTATTTTGGGTAGTTTCATTTCTTAACATTGACGATAAAGAGGAAAACCCACCTCACCCCGTAGTGCCTCGTATTTGGGGTGAGAGGGGTTTTCATACAAAGGTGATTTTGGAAGATTGTTGGATCGATTTTTTTTTATTATGCGTATTACTATAGCTCAATTTTAAATTGGAATACATTATTTTTGTAGCAGTAGCCTTAAAATCCCTTCTCACCCCTCTCAAACCTTCTCTCCCCATTCATAACCCACCTCTCCCCGCGAAACCTACTCACCCCGTTTTACGGTAGTGCATAATTGTTTTCCATCGTATGTATTTTCTCGGAAACGTTCGAGTCATGCTATTTCAGTCAACCTCAGCTTTGTGTACCGCGACTGACTGAAATAGCAGGACACGTTCATACGTTTCCGTGAAAATACGATGGAAAATAATTATGCACTACATCTGTAGTAAGAAGTGATGAAAGTCAGTTACACTGCCCTATTCGAACTTCAAGATGTTCACAAGAGACGACACTTACTAGATCCATTCTAGATACGTTATAGTTTAGATATCAACTAGTTCTCTTTTGCAGCGCAATTCGGGCAACCAATGTCACTTTTACGTTAGATAGAGTAATATATCTATTAGATGTTAATTGGATCTCTGTCATATATCCTGTGGAAAACGTTCAAGAGTATCTCCAGAATCGTGCAAATGTCAAATTTGACAGGTTAGATCTTAAACATATCGTTATCGTATCTTGGTGATGACTAAAAGATATCTAATAGATGTCTATTTCAAAATCCGAATCGGGCCCACAGACTCATTGAAGGCAACGGCAGCAGAGCCAATGGCAGCAGTAATCTGAATTGTATTATATCATGTAAGTAAAACTACAATACAATGCCCGAATTTTTGTTTAAATTGCGAAATTAAAGATTTGTCGCCTACTGTACAGTTTGCCAAAAAAAGTTAGAAAAAAATAACTACTTATACCAAAGGTTAAAGGTACATAAATAATCATACAAAAGTAACTTAAATATATCTAAATATTAAAATATTTTAATCTAAAAGACCTCCGCGGGCTGTACCGGGTGCAAAGGTGCCCATGATACTTGCCGCGTTACCACGTTGGATAGCGATGGCCAGCCTTTGCACCAGGTACGAACCCGCGCGAGCATCAGAGGTCCTCTCCCTGATTCTACCCCCCACCTCCCTTATAAAAGCTATGGCGTCAGACCCCCAACACCCCGTTACCTCGAAGGCGAGTGGCACAAAATAATAATTCGCCTCAAGGTCGGAATATTTTATGCGCTTTCTTAACGCTGCCAGCTCTGCCGCAGCGCCTGCTGTCTGCACCGTCCGGTTTAGGTGCGAGGCGGCGAAAGTGCTGACGCACGTCGCGTCCCATAGTAGGCACTTTCCTTTCTGCCAGGGCACCAAAGTTAACCCGTCCGGCCGTTTGCCATCGGTGCGACAGAGGCCAGGTGGTTCCAGAACACACGGTATGTTCGCGGATATGAGGGCCCTTTAACCTTTTGTATAATAAATAAATATAAGTATATTTAATTCACTACTTATACCTATATTAGTGAATTGAGATAATGTAATTTTATTTATCTCACAAATGATACCTACATTTTACAGTATATACAAAACTTAAGAATTATTAGTGAATTATTTACCCGAAGGGCACATATATACATGTTACTGTAAAAGCCCGAAGTACGGCAAAACCTAGGTTTTACCGGTAAATCCTAGGTTTTGCCGTACTTCGGGCTTTTACAGTGACATATAATACATATGTATATATTGTTCCCACCCTGTATCCCTAAGAAAGGTTTAAGTACTTTTAGATACTTACCTACTCCCTTTCATAAAACTTTACGGACCGGATTTAGTTAAAAATATGTTTTATCCCTTTACACAAATACATAAGTCAAAATGTAATTATCTACAAACAATTTATCAGCTATTTAATTGGGGTTTGTAGCGTTTATGAATAAGGGGGTTAGTTAATAAATAATGTGGTTGGTAGGTATAAATATTATGCTAGGTATGTTAATAAAAACCGTTACTACATAATTTCCACTTGTTTTTATTTTATTTATTTATTTTATTTAGAAATTTATTTCAGGCAACAATATTACAAATACCTTACAGACTAACATACATAATGTATATAGTAACAGCACCAGTCATGGGACATTTAAGAGGAAATTTTGAGTATTTATGATATTTCCCTTATACATGTAAATGGTCTACCGCTTAGCGTGTTAAAAGATGAAAGTCCTATCCGTCTTTCATGTTTTAGGCGTGTTGTATCAAAGATACTGCAATGGGTTTCCACATACTTAACAAATTAAAAGTATGTATTTTTTCTCCAGTCATGGACACCAAAGCTCCAGTAATGGGCCCCCGGTAATGAACATGGATCCAGTAATGGGCCCCTATAATGGACATTGCTCTATCAGTATAAAATATTGAAATGGGGTATAAGTTATGGAAAAAAAATCAATTTTTGGTATAAGCTTTTCTCGCTGAATGTATTTTTCTTTCCACAGTCAATTATTATTGTATTAGATCCATCGAGACAATTCTAATATACCCAAACACAATTAGTTAGGGTTTATTGCGATAAAGTTCCCATGGCCACCTCCTGTCTCCATCATCAGATCAGGTCCACGTATCATAATATTGCATTATCATCCGATTAGCATACATAGGTACTTAATTACGTACTTACACTAGTACTTACACAAAATTTCAACTGAATCGGAAATCGAAAAGTGGCTCAAATTCAGCTACCAAGATTTGACCCACACTAACTAACAGGGCAAGTTAAATAAAAGTTTGGAAAAACGATATTAATTATCCGAAGTCCGAGAATACCACCTGGTTGACATATTTCGTATGGTATGGCAAGCATCATTATGTCAATTGTCCCATCATAGGAGGTATGCAGTTTTACAGCTCCTATAATGGGATTGGGCCAAATACCACTATCTTTTTTACATCTGTGGAGTCACAACATAGTGTGTTGTATACCTTATCTCACGGTAAATGCAATTAACAAAACACATTCCAGTTTTTATCAAGTATTAATTAATTAAAATTTAATAAATTAACTCACCTCTCTTAGCGAAGTTGTTAAGAATTCGTAGTGATATTTTTTTTCAGTGGCACGACAATTTTTGGGTTGATGCACATTTCTTAAATAACAACCGAATTTAATAAAAATTCATACATAAACAGCTCTAGGACTCTTATTTATGATACAAATATATCCAGTGTTTATAATCTACTTTTAGATACTTATTTTAGAGGAATTGTGGTTTTTTGTCCCATTACTGGTTCCACCTCCATTATAGGGTACACTACTATATGTGTTTTGTTTTAAAGCTCTTAGTTCCTTGCTTTGGAACCCTAAAAAATAGACAGTTAAGTATGTCTAATTTCAAAAATTAATTACCTTCCTTTGTTTAATAGAATGGCCTCGAAGTGGCCCATTATGTCTCTTATGGTTATGTTTATGTATACGGATGATAAATCATTATCATTATGCTTGACAGTTATACAGTTAATGAAATATGTAATAGAATTGTTAATGTTTTTATGCTTTTTATCTCGTTAAATCCTGCAGAACATGTAAACTAAGTAGATAATTTTCGCGCTTTTTGGGTTCCGTACCTAAAGGGTTAAAACGGGGCATTACTAAGACTCCGCTGTCCGTCTGTCTGTGGCCAGGCTGTATTGTGGCTGTATTTCATAAACCGTGTATAGGTGTATAGCCGTGTGTGATAGCTAGGCAATTGAAATGTTCACAGATGATGTATTTCTGTTGCTATATTGAAAGAAAATGCTTTGCCGCCTTTTTATATTTTTATTAAAAAATAGAAGTGTATTTTTCTGCCGAAAATACGCCAACCTATTTGAGACAGCTAAATAGTCGTGATACCAACATTATAATAATAAGTACTAATCATCTGTTTGGCTGTTTAATGGGCCTGTGCCTTAATTTGATATGGCCGTTTAAACTTTTTAAAAATTGGGAACTCGACCAAAACGGAATTTGTGTGCATCAGTCCCCAAACCGAGATCGCAATGTTTTTAACTTTTTTAAACTTTGACTGATCATAAACTGCGCACTTTGCTACTACGTTTTAAACGGCAAATTCGACTTTGCCGTCCATTTTTGAGAAAATATTAACCCTTTACCTACGGGCTATTAAATTGCTCCGTCACCGCCCAATACGGGCATGTTTTGGCGAGAGTCAGCGGTTAGGCATAATTTTACTTACTTGTAACTTATGAAGTATTACAGCTACACACTTGAAACTTCACACACACAATAAGTATAATGTGTTTAATCAATAAATAATCACTTGGAGTAATAATATTCACTATTTTTTCTGCTATCAAGCAATATACCAGTCACTAAGAAATTGAAGATTTTAAAGTTACTTACTCGCGGATTCCACAAGTTTACGTTTAAGAACATTAGTTTATAATATACTTAACACAAATAAACACTTAAATAATGATAATTATGAAAATTATGCATAAATATCAATGACAAAAAACGTTGCACTAAAACAATTTGCCACTTATGGAAAATAGTGATGTGCATCTATCGACACATTTATCGATATATCGATAACCTAGTAAATGTAAAACTGAAATTTAACAAGTTATGATTGTGGTGAAATTATTATTAGGTACAATAGTACTTAATAATGATTTCATAAAATGTTAAATTCCAATATTTGAACCAAAAACGGTAAAAAACACTAAAAATAACACTCCAAACACTCCCCCCCAGTACTCTCATATCGACAACAAG
The DNA here is from genome assembly GCF_963556715.1 of Cydia fagiglandana. Classification (NCBI taxonomy): domain Eukaryota; kingdom Metazoa; phylum Arthropoda; class Insecta; order Lepidoptera; family Tortricidae; genus Cydia; species Cydia fagiglandana. Next base: position 1,527,405 of record NC_085947.1, read on the forward strand.
TCAATGAAATGTGAAAACAACACTATTGTCCGCCATATTGAATTCAATTATTAGCACCTCTGCAGTACGGGTGTCAACTCCAGTTGCCAGCAAAAAAGCGGTAATTTTAAAATTATGTTTATGTCAGAGCCATCTACCGAAATATTATGATATTTTTTTCTTTGTATCTATACTAATCACAGTGCATAATGTGACCGCTATTACCAAGCCACAAGGTCTAGTTTTGTTTTAAAAAAAATTTGAACACGACCATTACTTCGATCAACTATAGTTGACACCCGTACTGCAGCGGTGTTGCCTTACTGGCAACTCTGGTTGACACCCGTAGGTAAAGGGTTAATACACAATCGGCTCGATTCGGGAAATGAATTAGACCCTCACTAGATATGAAATAGTAAAGATATGTGACGGTTGTGACGTTCCACTGCAAAAGGTACCTTATGGCGATTGGTGCCGCGAGTCGAGAAATGAATATGAATATGAAATACTATATAAATATGAAATAGTGAAGATATGTGACGTTCCATGGGAAAAGGTACCTAATAGCGACCTGCGCTTACGTCGCATAGCGCCGCAATAATATTAGAGCGGCGTTAATAATAGCGTAAGCGCCAACCGCCATAAGGCACCTTTACCAGTGGGACGTCATATATCTTTACTATATCGTATCTAGTTAATCTCTAATTCATTTCCCGAATCTTGCCGAATTTCTCGCTATTAAAAAAAGTTGTGATCCGCTGTACAGTTGAGTCACTCGCGACACTATTCCCGCTATTTGAGCTCTAGTTATTCTAGTTCGATACACTAACATTATACTTATTTAAAATGTATCTAATGACTATTTTATTTATGCCGACCCGTCGGTGGAGGTAACCCGGCCTCTCCCTCTTCCTCTCACCACCACTGCCGTCACATCCCTATCACCAACATCCTACCCCTCAAATCCGCCCCCACTACTGATGCCAGGTGGCAAACCCCTACTACCGCGAACATTGTACCGACCCAAAATGGTTAGCCGCTCTTGTCCGTCGCCTGTACTCAAGAAAATAGCTAATGTTACCTCTGGAGCTGCTGTCGCTGCTTCTATTCCAGCTACTTCTCCTGCGTGGGAAGAAAGTGACCCGTTCGAGTTCTCCCGTTAGGGGCTCATGGTGAGGGACTCGAACCTTGTCACATTTAGTTGATAAGTTAGATTTAAGGTAAATAATTTGCTATGCCTTAAGGGCACATGCACTTATCCGATATTAAGCATAAGAGCCCAAATGGGGCTCGGCTTAAAAGTCCTATTCAAAAAAAAAAATGACTATTTTATAGACCTTGAAATCACATAAGTGACAAGGTCCTACCCTAATAATGTTGTCAGTTGAGTCACACCGCACTGATGGTAATACCGTCTGGCGTCTAGTTCGCTATTGTGCGCTATTAAATTATTTATTAAATTTTAATAATACTTTGAATAACCTGTCGAGGCTGATTGAGCAATCATATATTATGCGAATCTTAGCATAGTAAAATAAAATTTATTTAAAATATTTCAGTAATTACTTAAACTAAGTTTTCTCTAGTTTATAAATTAAAATGAAAGCTCTAGTGATTTGTGTTTTCCTTGCGCAACAAGCTACAGGAGTGATTTATCGTTTAAATGGTAAGTATTTCTATGGTTTTTTTTAATAGCATATTTTGTGTCCCACTGCTGGGCAAAGGCCTCCCCTTTCTTCCGCCACTCCTCACGGATTGATGGATGTAGCCCGTCGCTGGAATTTAATTTAATTTATTTAATTTTAACTATATTTGACTTGTATACGCGGTCGCTAAAAAATAAACTGCATTCCTATTGCCAGGAAGGATTTAGGATTATACTGTGCAACTTTTACTATGGAACCAATTCTATATTCGCGAAAAAAAAACTCTCATATAGAAAATCGACCAGCCAAAATTATGAAACAGGCCAAATTTTTGTATCGCGATTTCGGCGTTCGTCCCATACTTAAAAATTGCTTAGTATATAAATCCCAAAACCTCGCTGGCAACGGGAATCCGGTTATTTTTAGCCACCCTGTAAATAGCGCCTGGCTTTCAATCCAGTCGTGGGTTCAAATCCTGTCTCGTACAAATGAGTTTTTCTGAACATTACGGAAAATAATTCGATATTTACCACTAGCATTTTCGGCGAACGAAAATATTGCGAGGAAACCTGCATACACACATGCGAAGTAATTTAAATGTTTTTGTAGTCCCCAATCCGCATTGGACCAGCGTGGGGATATGCCAGAAAATTAGAAGAGCCCAAATTAAAGAAAATTAAATATGGCGCGCTGCACTAATCTTGCGACGGAAGAAATGGACGTTGCGTCGGTTTTTAACTTTTATTTCAATTATTCAAAAGAAAAATTAATATCACCAATGCAATTCTATATTAAAATTATACTGTTAATGCGCAGGGTAATGACTGAAAATAAATGAAAATTACACTTGTATTTTTCTTTAAAAGGATGACTCATGTTAGACCGGGCCGTGTCTGGGCCAGAGCTTCCGGCGCTTACATTTCTATGACATGACGTAATAAGTAAAGTAAGGTAAATAGCAAAATTAAATAGTTAATACATATTAGGTAAATAAGCTAAAGGCGATCACGTGATGCTTTCCATAGAAAACGATGCGCCGGCCCGGCATTAGACCGGGTCTAACGTTAGGTACCATGTTTTCAGCTTCGGAATATGCGCTTCTGCCTCAGTTGTTCTTCTTGGACAACTACCACAACTGTCTGATGGCTCCTGGAGACACCTACTGTTACGTGGACGCTAGACTTGTGACCAATGAGACCAATCAGCTGCTTACCGTCATACAGGTAACGTTATGATCTTCTTCAGCCGGTCCCTCAATGCTGAGGATCGGGACGATCATCTCCTTCTATTGTTGACGATTATGTCCTTACCATGATGTCCTTATTGCGATTCTGTTCAGGACCTAAACTGAATTGCTAAAGGACGGAGCTATACAGGTTATGCGACGGGCTATACAGGGACGGATGTATGCGACTTATACAGGCTGGAAAGATAAGTCCGGCCCTGGAGGGAAACTACCTTAAATCCTTAAGCTGGCTCTTTTTACTTAAAGGAGACATTCCTTTATTTTTAAAAAGAAACAAAACTGCATTCAAAGTATTTTTCTTTTTTTCTTCAATTTAGCTTGTCTAAAAAAATCTTAGTACTAAATATTAGATTTTATGGATATTTTGTACGACAGACGAGTGTAAGACCTAATGTTTCTTGGAGAAATGTTATCATTAACATTAACTATATCGATTAGTAGAATAAAATTGCGAGTTTTTATTTTTTGGAATTTTTAGTCGGTTCGAGTCCCGGGCGAGGCAAGCGAGTTTTAGAAAATCTTTGAATGCAGTTTTGTTTCTTTTTAAAAATAAAGGAATGTCTCCTTTAAGTAAAATGAGCCAGCTTAAGGATTTAAGGTAGTTTCCCTCCAGGGCCCGACTTATCTTTCCACCCTGTATAAGTCGCATACCTCCGTCCCTTATAGTTCGTTTTTTAGCATTCGAAAAAAGGTAAACAATCTTGATGTGTCTTTTAATTGAAAAACACGTTAAATAAGTCACGGCAAATATATAATAAATATAAATCTAATACGATACGATCATTTATATTGCTATGCTTTCATAAGTAATAGTGAGTGGTTTTAACAAGCGTTTTTCAATCAAAATACAAAATAAGATCGCTTACCTTCTTTCTAATGCTAAAAAAGTGAACTATAACGATCGTGACATCATGTCCTTCTGTTGAAGACCAGGTTCTTCCATAGGCTTCTAGTAGTTCTATTCCTCAGCAAGCCAGTTCCTCATGCAGTTTTATTTTAACTGCATAGGCATAGTGCAGTAATTTGATTTGAGTAGGGGGGATCCCTGAGATCTGGTGCCTTCAACTTTGCCTGTTATGATATTATGATACCCTTACTACCATCCAGCGAGTAGCTCCAAGGAATTGTCCGGGGCCATTCTCTAAGATTATGTCTGCAGTTGCGTCTAATTGCTACGTCTCTTTTATATATTTTTTATTACACGACTGGCCAAAAAAAAGAGTGTATTGTTTTCAGCGTTCATGTGTGTATGTTTACAGGGTATTTGGTACATCGTTTGCCAAATTAAAACGGCAGATAGATTGAGTCATTTGCTATCTTCTCGTGCCTAAAAAAACAAAAATGGTCATGTGTTTTTTTTACTACTATGCAAGTAAAAAATTGAAATTTATGCAAAACTGGCATAGAAGTGAAAAAAAAATTACGTGAAGTTGCCTGAAAAGATAGCAAATGACCTATCTGCCGTTTTAATTTGGCAAACGATGTACCAAACACCCTGTATATTTATTTGAGAACTACCGCTTCTTTCCGCTTTCACTCTACACGATATGGATTCACCATTAGATGGTTGGCAGTCCTCAACTGCAGGGCTCGGAAACCGGTTTTTGCTCCATACAAAAATACCGGTATTATTACGTTCTTTTTCGTTCTTTGGTTTATTATTTCTTTTTTAATTGGACAATCTGATAACACAAATTCGTTACCTACCTAAATACATGATCCAGTCTTACGTAAAGAGCATAAAATAATTCAAAATATTGATCTAATTGGGGGTTTTTTAAAAATACCGGTTCCAAGCCCTGCTCAACTGTGCGTTTCTCCAGACATATTAACTAAAAATGCTTTTTTACACAAAAATATTTTTATATCACCTTATTTACTTTACCTTACAATCAATCAATCAGTCAATCAAAACCTTTTTAATCAATCAAATCAATCAATTTACCTTACCTTACTTAAGGTACCTTATGAATCACACATACTTTATAGTATGCCTACCATGTGTTAACTCGTTCGCGTTTTTCCTGTACTAGTAAATAATAGACATCGCAAATTTACAGGCATCTGAAGCTTATTTTGCGCTCACACTTACACATTTTTTTTTTGTATTTGAGACTCAAGTAAGAGAAATGTCCTAATTAGTATATTATATGTTTTGGCCTTTTTTTTAAATGTGTTTGCAATTTTAAGGACATTTTTTTTATAAACAAAGTGATAATTTATTAGGTAAATGAGTGGTAAAAAAACCGGTTCCAAAATGATTAAATGCGTGAGGTCAATTATAACAGGTTTCAAACTAGATTCGGCGACTTATCGCAAATATTTAAATAAAAAAAATTTATTCGACAGGTTTAATAATTTATACATAATATTATCCACATTAATATTAACAAGTGTATGAAAGTTTTTAATTAAGATATATATTTTTTATTTTTTTTCCTCGAGTAGTCGTCACGAGCAGGTCCATCTTCTGGTGCCAGCTTATCGTTGAATTTTGGGACACGATGTATATCTATATAAATATATCGTCGCCTAGCACCCATAGTATAAGCACAATCTATAAAACAATAAGGTAATTTTCACCACACCAGCTCGGAAAGGCTTACTTTGGACTTCAAAAACTGATGGTAAAGTTGCATTTTATTCACATGTGAGGCAAAGTAATCAAATGCAAATTTTTAGTTGTTTTCTCATGTTTGCTCGTAGAATTGACTTTTAAATGATGATTTTGGATGATAAATATTTAATAACATTCATTTGGATTTGATTTGGTTTGATTTTGTTTGATATTTTACATTTAATATTTGCTTCGGGTTGGTGTGGTGAAAAATTTTGTGTTTCACTCGGGGGCAATTTTTTTTAACCCTCGTGCTTTGAAATCCTCGCAACGTTCAAGATTCCATTTTTAGAAACACTCGCTACGCTCGTGGTTCAATTTTGGAATCTTTCGCTTGCTCGGCTATCAATATTAGCACGAGCGGTAAAACAACAACTTTGCCCCCTTGTAAAACAAATAACTATTTTAACGAAGCCGTCTAGACAGGGCAATATATTGCCAATGCCAAGGAGACTCTTTGACATCACATCTGACGTTGAAAGTCATCGTTTATTGTTACCATCATATTACCGTCAGGTAATAATAGGTGGGGGTCACCCCTTTATCCTCTGGGTTATGGTGTCAAGTACCTAACATTGTGTATAAAGCGCAGGCCAAAAGTCTCCGCATAGAGCTATTAGGTTGATTACCTATATCTGAATTTCTTTAAGTAAATTCTAGTTAAGTTGAAAACAAGCAATCATAACAAACTATAAGTATATAAATAATAAAATATGCATGTTAATTATGTAAATTTTTGTTTTGTGCTTTTTCCTATTAGTATCGTAAGAGCTCTTGATTCTGAGTAGAAACAAGATAAAAAATGCCAAATTTAAAAATAAAAAGTAAATTAGTTTACAGCTTAAAGTAAAATACCAAACGCTACCTATTTTTGGGGTGCCGTGCCCAAAGAGTCAAAACGTGACCCTATTACTAAAACTCCATTGTCCGTCTGTCCGTCCGTCTATCTGTCATTTACAGATAATGTACATATTTCTGTTGCAGCTATAACAATAAATACCTACTAAAAACAGAATATAATAAATATTTAAGTGGTGCTCCCATACAATAAACATGTTTTTTTGCCGTTTATTTCATAAATGGTACGGAACTCTTCGTTCGCGAGTCCGACTCGCACTTGGCCAGTTTTTTACCAAGCAATCGCGAATTAAGAGCTCAGCGCCTACTTTTCAGGTCGGGCAGAAATAATAATTCGTACCTATGTATGTGCGGATGACCGATTATTCATTCAATCAATCAATCAATCAATGGGCCTAATAGAATTACCTTCTTGTATCAAATAATAAATTATCAAAAACGAACACACAGTTTTGATTCAATAATTGATTGATGATAAAATCATTACTTACATGCCCACAAGCTGTTAACTATTGCCCACAGGAGAGAAAACTAGTGTGTTCGCGCGAACTGTACATTTTTCTCTCCTGTGGGCATGTAAGCAATGATTTTATCATAGTTCTCTAAATAAAAGGAGGACCTTTTCACGTGGATGAGGGTTAAATAAGAAAATTAACCTTTATTGCCCTTAACTCTTGTGTATGTCTACAGGAAAGACGTAACACAGTTTTCTGTTTGACCCTTTAACGAGACAGGGTTGGAGCCGGTGTAGCTTTATTTGACGTTCATAAGGGCATTTATTTATGTGATGATACTATTTGTTCCTGAGTCATGGTTGTTTTCTATATATTTAAGTATGTATATATTATATATATCGTTGTCTGAGTACCCACAACACAAGCCTTCTTGAGCTTACTGTGGGACTTGGCCAATCTGTGTAAGAATGTCCTATAATATTTATTTATTTATAAGCGGATTGTAATATGCCTACTTGAATAAACTATTTTTTATCTTTATCTTATCTAACTGCCCGCGTAGCCAAGATGCCAATCGCTTACGCTCCGTAGCGATCGAAACGCAACTGTCACTGTCGCACTAACATGGAAGAGTGATAGAGAGACACAAAGCTTTTCGCTGTCGAAGCGATAGCGATTGTAACCTTGGCTAGGCCGGCTGGTCCGTTACCTGCTAGCATTGTTTATTATCAAAAACAGCACAAATATATAAATACCTACATGTTAAGTCGACCACAAGTCACCATCGATGCATAGGTACTCTTATCATGCTAAAAATATAATTTCAATTGGTTATAAAAGATTATTTTAATCGAACAATATTTATTTTAGGACCTAAGGGTCCATAAAATGTAAACAACTATACTATGCAGGTCGACTTACTATGCAGGTTTCTCAATACGTTTCCTCATATAAAAATATCTTAGTAGGTACACGACTAAGTAGGAGTATTTTAAGTATAAACGGTAAATACTCAATATATAATAATCTTGCTTTAAGCGAAGATAATTTGATTGTTTACCCTTAATATCATATGAATTCTAATACAGGGTGATTCAGGAGACGTGAGCAGGACTAACACTGCGTATTTCGTAAATTATAAGCAACTGTTTCGTATCAGTATTAGTGAGGTTAACGTTAATTTTGTAGTCGTGTTGAAAAAAAAGTTATTAATTTATTTACGACATGCATGGTCACCCTAAAATTAGAATACCAAACTACCGATATTCTGTGTCAAATTGAATGTCATCACTGTCATCACGGTCTGGTTACTTTTAAAAACTCGTATCTCACCAAGTTTGACAGTTTATTTTCTTCGTAATCAAAATGCTGTCATTACGGTAAAAGAGGTTTTATGTTTATTAATTAGGTTTTGTAGGGTGACCAAGATTGTAGAGAATTAAATTTGCCCTCACCAAAACTGTGGTTGTTTCACCTAAATACTACGGTGATCGATCAATTTTCAGTTACTGAGTGTGTAGGATTAGTCCTGCTCACGTCTCATGAATCACCCTGTATACGATTTTGAGTCAGAAAATAAACCATGTAGGTACCAACTGTATTTGTAGCACGCAAACCGTCAGCATATTCGTTTCTGTCACTTCATGGAAAATTTTATGGCTAATACACCACATCATACGAATATGGCAACATTTTTTTGTAGGCACCCCAATAATTGAACTATATTGCATTGATTCTTCTTCTTCTTTTGTTTTAGTGGCGGTCTGGCCAAACAAGTCGGCACAAATTTGCCAATGTCAAGTATTTGATCCGCACCTTCGGTTTTTTTTCGCCACCGTTACCTTTTCTTTTCGTAATTTTATGGTAATATTTTACTACTACTGGTACTAACAGCAAACTAACAGTATATAACAATACAGTCATTCGACGAAGCCGTCTAGGTCAGTCTATTGCCAAGGAGACTGTTTGACATCACATCACACGTTGAAAGAAATCGTTTGTCACCATCATATTATCTGACTCTGACCCCCGTCTGACCCCCACTGACTCTAGGTTATGGTGGCAAGTACCTATAGTTCGTTTATTTTAATTAGAAAAATGGTAAACAATCTTGATGTGTCTTTTAATTGAGAAACACGTTTTAAAAATAAATCACGGCAAATATATAACAATTATGAATGTAATACGATCATTTATATTCTTCTGCTTTCATAAGTAACAGTTACTGATTTTTTTTAAACGTTTGTCAATTAAAAGACATGTCAAAAGTCTCCGCATAGAACTATTAGGTTAATTACCTACAATCTGAATTTATTTAAAGAAATTCTAGTTAAGTTGAAAACAAGCAATCACAACAAACTGATAAATTATAAAATACGAGCGTTCGTGTATTTACCCACAGATGTAAATTTTTGTTTTGTGGTTTTTCCTATTAGGATCGTAAGAGCTCGTTATTCCGAGAACAATTAACATAAAATATGCCAAATCTGTAAATACAACGTAAAATAAATAACCCCAAATAACCAAAATCTATTACCTATAGGTACCTATTTTTTTACCTAGGAAACCCAACTCGCGAGCTCAGCGCCTACTTTTCAGCTCAGGCACATAGTCTAATAAAACATGGTCTTCTCTTCCCAGAGTGACACAACTACGTCACAATAACATGGCCGCTATACACCGTGTTTTTATTGAATTCCTTTAACTTCGGGGTATGGTTAAGAACGTTTAAGTGAACTAATTGGCATAGTTAATTTTCAAAAAAAAAAAAATTTTTGCCCTTTTTTTAAAGAAAAAATTAAGTTAAAAAAGTAATTAAATGTAGCATATAGCGTTGTTGTAACACAGGCATTACATTTAACTCAACCAAACAATTGAAATCTGTGACATATCAATGTCATTTCGAACATCGATCGACCGAGATTGTACTTAAGTTTAGTAGCAAATGTATGAACTCATTCTTAACACTAACCAATATGTAAACCAGCCCTAAGGCAAGTGTACACGCTTGTAGAGGCCTTATAGGATAAAAATAAATTATTGGTTATCTCCGAAATGGAGTTAATTAGAACATCGGTGTCTTTGAGAAAGTGACTTAATTTAAGTTCAGGAATGCACCCTCGAAATTAACGGAAATCAAAAAAAACACGGTGTATACATATAGCGCTATCGCATATTATCATATAGCGTTGTCGCATGATGACGTAGGCTTGTGTCAGTCACGTGACCATGAAAAGACGGGAAGAGAGTACCAGGCGGAGCATAGGTATTATTATACCATGCTCAGGCAGAAAAATAATTCGTACCTATGTCTGTGCGGCTGACCGACTGTTCAATCAATAAATCAATCAATCAATCGACCAACAATTACTTTCTTGTATCAAATAATAAATTATCAAAAACGAACACACAGTTTTGATTCAATTATGTTTCAAAATAGGTATCTAATTTTCAAAAATGTTACTTGGATTATCTTAACCGCTATGGAGATTATGGGCCCGATTCGAATTTTAAAATAGACATCTATTAGATATCTTTTAGACATCACCAAGATACGATAACGATATGCTTAAGATCTAACCTGTCAAATTTGACATTTGCGCGATTCTGGAGATACTCTTGAACGATTTCCACAGGATATGACTTAGAGATCCAATTCACATCTAATAGATATCTTACTCTATCTAACGTAAAAGTGCCATTAGTTGATATCTAAACTATAACGTAACGTAGAATGGATCTAGTACGTGTCGTCTCTTGTGAATTGAAGTTCGAATACGGCAGTTGGTCTTGTTTCAATTTGTTTTTTTCCGCGCAGGAATTCTCGGCGTACAGCAAAACGCACTTCGACCGCACGATCGTCCACAGAGGCGTGTGCGTCACGCAGACGTGTCGTGATTACCTCGACAACTCCTCAGGCCTGGTTCCTACTGTTGAAGCCTGCCTTAATTCTACGCTTTACAAGAGTCATGGTCTTCAGGTAAGAACTACAAACGCACTTGTAAAATTGTAATATAACCTTTTGGTGGCCAATGACCGATATATCCGCACCGCAGGTCCAATGCTAAAGACGGATAGATCGCTCACAGACCACAGAGCAACATAGACCTACGTGCATAAGTATAAAGTTCAATTTCAGTTTTGACACTTCGTTGACGTGGCGTCCGAGTAGCAGCTTTTGTGAAAATCGTCGAAAAGCGTCGAAAATGTTATAAAAAGAGTAAACAGCACTTTACAGCCTTTGTGGTCAGTGGGAGACTGAGAAAATATATTCAGCTCTGTCAAAATTAGGTACAATGTGCAAAAATACTCATATACAAAATATAATGAAAAAAAAAACCCAATAAATTATATTTAAGGCCCTGTCCAGAGCAGTGGACATCTTTCGACTGATATGATGATGATTATATTTAAGGCTTGTTATAGACATGCAAAATAGGGTGATAGGGTGGAAGGTTGCAAACCTTTACAGTACCTATAGCTTAGATTGACTCACATCGTTATTCACATCGTGTTTGATAGCACAGAGTGTGCAAGTGGTTTTTTAACGTTTATGTTAACACTTTCACACTCTGTTATCGAACAAGGTGCACAGTAACCTTAGACATTACAACTATTTTAAGTAAGTAATAATATTGTCAGTGTAAAAATGTCCAAATCGTTCAAAACTATATGCACACAATAGTTTTCATTAGTACCTAACTATCGCGGTAAGGTGTAAGGTTAGAATATTTCTATTTGAAAATTTTTAGGACGTCTAGAGGACAACTCCTCATTACGATATAAGTAAATATAATCGCTATTGCCTAGCCTATTGTCTAGCCTAGGTAGTATCATATTACTGGTAATTTTGGAAATTATTTTAAAAGTTCCCGAAGATCTTTAAAAAAACACTCTTAATCCGTTATAATAGCAGTCCCCTTTCCTATAAAACGTTGTAATGTAATATTATCTGCACTATACCAGCTATACCTGCATAATTTTAGTGTCCTACGGCGCGATTCGGGAAATGGATTAGACATTCACTAGATATGAAATAGCAACGATATGTGACGTTCCAAGGAAAAAGGCGGTTGGCGCTTACGCTATTATTAAAGCTGCCCCAATATTATTGCGGCCATAAGGTACCTTTTGCCGTGGAACGTCACATATCGTTACTATTTCATATCTAGTGAATGTCTAATTCATTTCCCGATCGCGCCGCTATACAGCCGTATTCGAACAATGAGATACGTCAAATACTAGATATTGAAACGATATGGATTAGATATGTCAGTGTCAAACAAGTGTCAACAGTGACGTTTTTGTTTGAAGAAATTTCCATTTTGACACTGTTTTGACACTGACATATCTAATCCATATCGTTTCAATATCTAGTATTTGTCGTATCTCATTGTTCGAATACGGCTGTCAATCTGTTAATACAGCTACTTCACATAAACTTGCTGAAGGGTGATTCTCTGAGAATATCGGTTGTCTATAGGTAAGGGCCCCCCCACATCTGGCGTCTTTCGAGCGTCGGCGTCTACAATTCTATGGCCCACGTCGACGCAACGTCGACGCAGCGTCGACGCAACTGCGCAGCGACGTCATTTTCCATAGCGCTGGACCGACGCCGACAGACGCCGACGCTCGAAAGACGCCAGATGTGGGGGGCCCTAACCCTGAAAAGGCACTCGCTCGAAAAAGTCTTAAGGCCCCCCCCACATCTGGCGTCTTTCGAGCGTCGGCGTCTACAATTCTATGGCCGACGTCGACGCAACGTCGACGCAGCGTCGACGCAACTGCGCAGCGACGTCATTTTCAATAGCGCTGGACCGACGCCGACAGACGCCGACGCTCGAAAGACGCCAGATGTGGGGGGGCCCTAACGGCCTGGCCAAGACATTGCGCGACTGGCTTCTACTAAGGCGACAACCATAGATTGGAGCGAGACACAGCGATCGGACCTTTCGTTCCCACCTATGGTTTTCGCCTTAGCCGAAGCCAGTCGCGCAATGTCGTGGCCAGGCCGTAAGATAACTTACGGGTGCAAAAAATCCTCGTGATGTTGTATGTGATGTTCTGATGTAGTTGTAAGTGCCGCAAATGTCTGCATTTCTGAAAAATAGCTACGAATTTGCGGCACTGGCGGTCGAGACCTTTGCCCTTGGTCTTCAGACACCAAAACCTTAATATATTTATTTAGATTTTATTTTATTTTTATAATATTCATTTTATTTTTATAGATTGACACTGTTGTTTTTTTATTTAATATACATATATATATACTTTTTATGTATGTATGTATGTCTATCTATGTTTATGTTTATCTTTATTAATGTTATGTGTTGTTTGGTTATATTCAATTCGAATTTTCATATTTTTTCTTTGCGCCACCTCCCGTATATTCTAATTCTTATGTCTCCTATACCCAAAGGTTGTCTGGAAGAGATCGCTCTTAAGCGATAAGACCGTCTGTTGTTACCTACATTGTCTTTGTTTATGTTATTTTACATTTATTGTAAACTACGTGTATGTGAGGTGTGCAATAAAGAATATTGTATTGTATTGTATACTCGTAAAGGATATTTTTCGAAAACTTGTTGGGGTGTCTGACGACCTTCGAGCAACACCGGCTTCCGACACGTCGGAAGGGAGGGGCCCAAGCGATATCTCACCGTACAAATCTTTCTGCCATTTTTCGCGGGGGGAAAGGTGCACACAGTCGCACTTCTCACACACTTACATACAAAATCCAATCTGTAATGACGACACAAATACATACAAAATGACACACGTCAAAGACAAATCTTGCAAACCTTGATCTCTTTTTGTGTACGGACAAGTGACTAGTGTCACAACACGCACACTAACACATTTTTGTTGAAGTATGTCATTGTATTTTGAGAGATGAGAAGTCGGATTTGTCGCTGGACCGATCCGCAATTTGTACTGAGCGAGCAAAATCGATAAATCCAACAATTACTTGAGACTAAAATATAATAATTGTATTTAAATGTAATTAAACGTATGATATGTAAAAAAAATATTACATGTGAAATGTAACACTTTCTTTTTGTAAATTTGATGTCCCCGATCTCTTTTTATAACAAAAAACCGAGCAAACAGGCATTTTTGTGCAGCAGTGTTCACGCGCGCGTCTGGACTCGGTCTAGTGAAAAATCCAAGTGCAACTAGTTTTATTACCCGCGCTAGATTAGATTGACGCGCTAATCTTGTACCTCGGCAGAGGGGAAATAGTGTGAATGCCGCCTCCCTTCCGTGTTGCTCGAAGCTGACGACCTACGAGCAGGGTCAAATTCCCTTGTAAATATTGTAGATATATATGTATTGTAATAAAAATTATAAAGTTTGAACAAAAAAAATGTTGTAAGTATGTTTGAAACAATGATTAAAAGATTTTATTTTCCAGACTAAAGTGATGAAAGATGTCGTGTACTGCACTAAGTTCGAGGAGCCTGCTGGCTACGACTTGGTCGACTATGTCGTGGCGCTGGTGATGCTGGTGCTGGTACTGTTCAATGTGGCTGGCAGCTTGACTGATCATGTTGGCTGCGCTGAAACTAAGAGCACAGGTAAGTTTTTAACGGCCCGATTCGAACATTAAGATACGTCAATTAATAGATCCAAAACGATATTAGATGTGACAGTGTCAAATGTGACGTTTCTTCAAACAATAACGTCACAAAAACGTAATACGTAGGCGAACAACACGCGAACGCGAAGCGAAACAATGCGGCGCGGGGTGAATCAATCCTTTGATACCTAATATAGAAGTGTCCTACATGGGCCATCTCGTTGCGAACTCGAAAGCCTTGGGCCCGCCGCGCCGCGCCGCGTCGCGTTCGTGAGTTGTTCGCTTACGTAAAGGGGCCCACTGGTTAACAGTCCGCCAGACGGTATCGGCCTGTCAGTTGTTCGGAACTGTCAAAATTTTGTTCTAACTGACAGGCCGATACCGTCTGGCGGACTGTTAATCAGTGGGCCCCTTAACACGCAGCGTAAGCCATTGTTGTCAAAGAGGGAAGAAGCGAAATAATGTCCCGAACCCCACAATGTAAATGTAATTCTATAGCGTTACGTACTTTCGCGTTTGCGTTATGTCTATTTTTGTATGGGATTTTAAAAAGCGCGCAATGCGGGACGTTTTTAAAACTCGACATTCCATACAAAATGACTACGTCACGTCACGCTTTCAAATGAAATGTACATTAGAAGTACATATGTTGTTCATTCTTATAATAAAATGTCGGTGGAAAACTAGCATGAGGTGCATACGGTGGTTACCATAAGTCTATGGACGCTTGCAACTCCAGCGGTACAGCGTAGCGTAAGTAAGTAAAGTAAATACACTTTATTGCACCACAAAGAAAAATACAATAACAGATTTACGGTGTAAATAATGGTTGCGTATTAGCTACCTATGTCATTTTTCATAAAAAACGTAAAAAATAACTGTACCTATTT
Organism: Cydia fagiglandana; assembly: GCF_963556715.1. Taxonomy (NCBI): domain Eukaryota; kingdom Metazoa; phylum Arthropoda; class Insecta; order Lepidoptera; family Tortricidae; genus Cydia; species Cydia fagiglandana. The sequence goes on from NC_085947.1 coordinate 1,542,675, forward strand.
TTTAAGTATTCAAGATAAATAATAAACTTTGGACCTAGCTTTATCGCATTGAAATATTGAAATAGGGTTCCCCCACATATGTCGACGCGGAATCGGCAAAATCCGATAGGGAAAAAGCTTTATGTCCGCGCAATAAGAGTGAAAAAGTCGTCATTCGGCTTGGCTCGCATCGGCCAGCACCTGCCGACGCGTCGACGGATTTTTCGCTCTTATTGCGCGGACATGAATGACATAGGTACAGTCGCCATCAGATATATCGGAGCGGCCAAGGCACTCACAAATATCTGAACACGCCTCTATTGTCAAGGCGTTAGAGTGCGTGTTCAGATATTGTGAACACTTTGGCCGCTCCGATATATCTGATGGCGACTGCACTCGTAAAGCTTTTTCCTATCGGCTTTTGCCGAATGCGCGGCGATATATCTGGGAAGACCCTAGACGACCTTGCTAGTTCATTATAACTTTAAACATGTATGCAAAGTAGTTGAAAAATATAAATGCCCCAGCATCCAATGTCATAAGGAGTGAACTAAGTCAAACCTAAGGATACTTAAACATTGTAAAAAAAAACCGGACAAGTGCGAGTCGGACTCGCGCACGAAGGGTTCCGTACCATAAAGCAAAAAAAAAAAACGGAATAAAATGCAAAAAGAAAACGGTCACCCATCCAAGTACTGACCACGCCCGACGTTGCTTAACTTTGGTCAAAAATCACGTTTGCTGTATGGGAGCCCCACTTAAATCTTTATTTTATTCTGTTTTTAGTATTTGTTGTTATAGCGGCAACAGAAATACATCATCTGTGAAAATTTCAACTATCACGGTTCGTGAGATACAGCCTGGTGACAGACGGACGGACGGACGGACGGACGGACGGACGGACGGACGGACGGACGGACAGCGAAGTCTTAGTAATAGGGTCCCGTTTTACCCTTTGGGTACGGAACCCTAAAAAATAAAATGTATAATGCTGATAAGCAATAATGTGTCAACCCACAACCATTTTGCACTCATTGCATATAGAACTTAAAACGTGACGCTCAGAGTTGAAGTTTTATTGAAAAATTATTGTGGGTTGACACATTTTTGCTAAACTGTATTATATTAGGTACAGTAAGGCTATGATGGTCGACTGGATAAATGATATGGCTGTATAAATGATGATAAAACTGACATTTTATCCAGTTTTTATTGATTTGTCGTCTTTTCCACTTTTGACAGCGATAGTCGTTAAATGATTAACTGCATAACATGGTCGTTGGATAATATGTCATTTGTCTACATTTCCAACTTAAACTTAGTGGATAAGTGGATAAGTTAAATGATATAAATGCCACTTGTCTAGATTTATACAGTTTTATAACATTCATACCGTTTTGTCCACTTGGACAACAATACACGGTAAATGGCTACGATTGTTGGATAATTAGACATATAGTCGATTTTTGACGGCTAGCCTTTGATTAATTTATCGTAGTGCTCACTGGGTCACGATAAGCGCAGTTAAGAAGCTGTGATTAGTGTTAACTTAATTGATTCATTTGTGTTACGAAAATTAACTATGGAAATTGTATTGTTTGTATTTTATTGTACTTAAATCGTACACATATAAGTCTATAGCATTCGCTAACACACTTTCATGCATCTAACTTAAATAGAAATGGCTTAACTGTGGTAACACAATGGAATCAATTAACTTTGGACTAATTACAGGTGCTTAACTATGTACAAATTTTTTGCACTTCACTCATAAGTCATAAGTGCTCTTATGGTATATAAGTGGTGAAAAATTTCTTGAAGTTAAAATATCAGTAGGTAAGTATCTGTTTTTTTTTCTTAAATATAATATATACAATTTGAACTTTGAATTATATTTGAATTTACATATAACATTATCAATACGTACATTATTTGTAGGGATGGCAAGATAATAATATCATTTCTTCTTGGCAGCTGCTGCTATCGAAGAAAACTAGCATAGAGAACTCCAACGACGGGCCATTAAGGGCTACATGCAACCCCTTTGATTTTTTCCTTCCTTTGATAATTTCCGACATAAAAACTATCCTAATATATGTCCTTCCCCGGGACTCAAACTATCTCTATACCAAATTTCAACTAAATCGATTCAGCGGCTTAAGCGTGAAGAGGTAACAGACAGACAGACACACACACTTTCGCCTTTATAATACTAGCTTTTGCCCGCGACTTCGTCAGCGTGGAATTATTAATTTAGGTAAGTAGCTATTATTTTATTCAATCTGCGTTTTGTTGATTCCCCATACAAATTTCAACCCCCCTTTTCACCCCCTTAAAGGGTGATTTCTTGAATCCCCCTTTGAATCACCCTTTGTCCTTTCCCGGGACTCAAACTATCTCCGTACCAAATTTTGACTAAATTCTGCACCAGCGCCGGTCCTACACCGCGCGGGCGGGACAGTTCCTATTGACAATGTTTGTTGTGCAGTTGTTGTTAAGTCCCCATACAAAATTCCACCCCTTTAAGGCATGAAATGGTAGGCACGTATTTTTTACATGTTTATGCAAGTAACTGACGGTCTTTCCACCGCTATACAACCGGCTGACGGTTTTTTTATTTATAATAGCATCTAAACTATCATCTGGCAAAGTATCAGGAGGCGATGATTGAAAAAAAATTTTTTTTACATGTTCATGTGATCAACTGACGGTCTTTCCACAGCGATACAACCGGCTGACATTTTTTTAATTCACGATAGCATCTAAGAAACTATCATCTCAGACAAAGTATTAAGCGGGAGGCGATGACTGACGATATTTGCTCCTGCCGCAACATATAGGACTAGTATAAGGTGACGCTTACGGGAAAGGGGCTGTGACCCTCGCTCTGGTTCTTTCCTTGTCCAACAAATATCACTGGCCATTTAGCGAGGTAATGCCGCCAGTATTTTTGGCACATTACGTCCGGGTTATAATCAGAGTGGGGGTAATATTGTATTTGTTAAGTCATTTAGTTTTACTTATTACTAGAAGATATACATATGATTCGCTGGGTTGGAGAACCACGAATCGATCGCAACGCGCACCGTGGCCCAAAAAGAAACTTTCGGCAGACCAACTGTCACTTTTTACTAGGGAGTTTACCTACGTATCTGTGTATTTAAAGTAATAATAATAAATAAAGCACCAGCTTCCATTATTAACTTTAATGTTGACTCTCCCTTCAATTCCAACATGTAACGGCAAAGGATTACACCTAATTTTCTTTACAGGTGCATACATTTCTTCAAAGTAGGTATTTCCCTTTTGAGTTATTTTCTTTGGCGAACTGTCTGGCACTAGGTCTGCCCAATTGCTGATCTTCACTGGTTTTTGGGAAGTTTTCTTAGTAGTTGATGTAGTACATCAGAGCCGCGATATGTTTACTCCTAACGTACACACAATCACATTTTCCACTCGTAACATAACGACTAGAATCAATCTGTAAAAAATAAATTATTTCTTTACTTTCTATTACATTAATGGATCATAATATTCATAATATTATGTATGTACTACGTCAAAGATTGCAAAAACAGAAAAAAACAGCTTACATTCAAGGACGTTTGTCACTGAAGCTTGACGAATTAGGTACAGGAGCTTCAATGGTGTGGCTCTTATGATCTTCATATTTGATTTCTTTTAGGTAGGTACATCTTGCACATGTTAAGCCAAAACCTATTATTATCCTTTTGGAAAAACACGAAAAGTCTGCATTATTAACGACACTACAGTCATATGTATCTAATACCTTTAAACGAGCAATTTTTGGATATTTATTTATTTATATGTATAATATTTCGGGGATCTCGGAAACGGCTCTAACGATTTCGATGAAATTTGCTATATGGGGGTTTCGGGGGCGAAAAATTGATCTAGCTAGCAGTGGCGGCGCGTCAAACATATCCATAGGCAACCCGGGGCTAATATGGCTTACATATTTCCTTTACAACTCTGCTCAAACATTCAAAAACAGGCAAGCCGGTGGGAATCGGCTTTAATGGACGCGCCGCCACTGCTAGCTAGGTTTTTATATGTTTTCCGAGCATAGCTCGGTCTTCCAGATATTTAGTTACCTATATGAAATGCGTTATTCGATTTTTATTTCTTTACTTCTCGTAAAGTCAGCCATGAGAAAGTCCGTGTGTGTGTACTACCTGAAATTTATTGATTGTGCCATTTATGCCATTTTAGAGGGGAAATGAAGATTTACGTGTTCAAATAGAATATATGTAAATTACAATATTTCATTGAAATTATTTGTTCTCTTCGTAATGACAGCCAGCCATGTGACATTTCAAAGTCCGCTGTCATATCGCACCCAGCGAATAGGTTATGTTTTATTTTCAAATAAACAATTTCTTTTTCTAAACTGCAACATTCCTAACTGTAGGTACATCGGTGGACCTTATTTCAAAAGGCATAAAGTCCACCGATGTGCAGTTAACAGTGTGTGTGATTGTACAGTCATCAGCAATAGTATCTTACACAACTAGGGCCGCAAAAATATATGACGCGCTCTTATTGCGCTCCAAATAAGAACGTGTCACATATTTTTGCGGCCCTAGTTGTGTAAGATACTATTGCTGATGACTGTACAATTCGGCCGTGCTTTTAATAAGAGCAATAGAGTCAGACCAAGAAATGTCTGCAGCGGATTTGATAGCCCACGCAGTGCAAGTGTTATTTTAGACGTCAAACTTCTATGAAATTATGACGTATAAATAACACTTGCACTGCGTGGGCTATCAAATCCGCTGCACACTTTTCTTGGTCCAACTCTAACTCATTTTGAAGTGTCATTCAATTGGATACTTTGTACTTGTACAATATGTTCTACAATTGAAAGAGATTTCAAAATAAGTTACTGCTCTTAATAAGCACGGCAGAATTATTTATTTGATTTTAGGTTAATAAGGTCGACTACTGTCTTTAAAATTTTGTATGACATTACAAGCAAATATCAGTAATCGTGAATTAAGTATTGTAGCCGAGTCTACTTTCGTCCGATAATGTATTAGCTTATTTCAAAGACTATGAATTCTAAGTACTAGAAATAAAGTAGATTTTGCGACATGATAAAGACGGTTAAATTTGAGGCGATGGAATAAGAGATTCACTTCAAAAAAACCTTATATAAACTCAATTAGAATCTATATTTCAAAATCTTAAACCATCCAATAACTTTTAACTATCAATGCCACATGTGCATAAGTGGTGTGTGCGGCATGTCATTTAGCTAACTATTCATTAAAATACGCTTTAAGTAAACTTGTTTAGAATTGATTTTTCAAAAGCTCATACTATGGATAAATTTAACTGTCAATGACATATCTAGATAAGTGGTAGAATGTGGTTTAACCATCTTTTCTTTAAAATACACCTTAAGTCATCGAGTATAAATATGATTTTTCAAAACCTCACAACATGTCACGCTATCATTAGTCACATATACGTTATCCTCGCGAACTATTAATTAAAATACGCTTTAAGTAAACTTGTTTAGAATTGATTTTTCAAAAGCTCAAATCATGGATAAGTTTTAACTCTCAATGACATATGTGGATAAGTGGTAGAATGTGATTTAACCATCTTTTCTTTAATATACACCTTAAGTCATCGAGTTTAAAATTGATTTTTATAAACCTCAAAACATATCACGCTATCATTAGCCACTTATACGTTATCCTCGCGACTTTTTACCGAATTATATAATTTATCAGATAGTCGTCATATCATGCATTAAATGATTAATGATATGGTGACATAACCATCATAGCCCTCCTGGAATTGGATAGATAAAAGGAACTAATATTTTTTTTGGCAAAAACACTATTAGTTTGCTGCACACTGGGCTATAACCGCGAAAATCAAAGTCCGGGCATTTTTCTCTGTCACTCTAATAACGCCTTCATTGGAGTAAAAGAGAAAGATCCCCGCCATTAACGAATTTCGGTTTTCGCGGTAGCCCCTCTGGTTGCGAACCTTGATGCGACCCGGATGCTTGATTGACAATGTGGTATAAAAACCAAGTGCATGTCGGGCCACGCAAACCCAAGAATTCCGTACCTCCATAAGTACCTACTTACATGCAAATCGCGTATCTTCGTGGAACTTACGCCGTTTTAATAAGATTATAAGTTTTTTGGAAAAAAACTCATTGATGACTTAATCGATTATATTCAAAATAATTTTCGTGGAAAGTAGGTAAGATATTTTCACCACACCAACTCGGAAAGCCTTACTTTGCACTTCAAAAACTGATAGCAAAGTTGCGTTTTATTCACATGTGAGGCAAAGTAATCAAATGCAAATTTTGAGTTGTTTTCTTATGTTTGCTGGTAGAATTGACTTTTAAATGATGATTTTGGATGAAAAATATTTGATATTTGATATGATGATAACATTCATTTGGATTTGATTTGGTTTGATTTTGTTTGATACTTTACATTTAATATTTGCTTCGGGTTGGTGTGGTGTAAAATTTTGTGTTTCACTCGGGGGCAATTTTTGTTTAACCCTCATGCTTTGAAACCCTCGCAACGCTCAAGATTCCATGTATCGAATTTTGGAATCTTTCGCTTGCTCAGGTATCAATATTAGCACGAGCGGTTAAACAACAACTTTGCCCCCTTGTAAAACAAATAACTATTATTAAGCTGTATTTATGTTTTTCTTTTATTTTCTTTTGCACGCCCGGGAGAATTGCTAGAGCGGTGCCCCGTATTTATATTTAATATTGAAAGACGGACATGACGAAACTTTAAAGGGTTCCGTTTTTGCCATTTTGGCTACAGAACCCTAAAAAATACGAATCAATAAGTTGTCGCTAATTGATTAAATAAAGTGGCCAGTGACCACTGTTTTATTCATTGACGCAGTAAAGTATTTGTGTGGTATTAGGTGCAATAACTTCGATTTACGTCATTAGGCAATTGTTGAAAACATGTCATCACTTTAGTTGTAAAACATTATTTGAATTTTATATCAGATAATAAATGATTTGCAATTTTTTAATCCGGTTTAGACAACTACCTATGTCGTGAGTCGGGATACATACGGCCCGATTCGAGCAATGATTTTAAGAAGTCACAGCTGTACGATACCGATCTGTCAGAGTCATAAGTGATTCACAGAATCCTCCATTCCACCATTAAAAATATGTGTCACAAAATGTCCGTGCTATTACGTCACGGTGTTAGTGTGAATAAGTATTTACTTGTAGTGCGTGACGAAGTGGAAACTACAATTTTCATACAAATTGTTATAGTCGCACCAATAAAAGTCTGCAGCGGATTTGATAGCCCACGCAGTGTAAGTGTTATTTATACGTCATAATTTCATAGAAGTTTGACGTTCAAAATGACACTTGCACTGCGTGGGCTATCAAAATCGCTGCAGACTTTTTACGGTCTAACTCTAGAAGATTTTTTTAGAGCATCAGGATTGAATATGTTTGAGTTGAATATATGAACCCAAAAACACTAGGTCAGGATCAGGTCTTCAATATTTTTTTTAGAAAAAGCTCGACGACCTAACCAAGGTGACAATCGCTTGCGCTTCGCCATCGAATGGCTTTGTGTCTATATTAGTGTGACAGTGCCAGTTGTTAGCTACGGAGCGATAGCGTTTGGCATGTTATCTACGGGGCCCGCGGCGGTAGCACGGTCGAATTTTTATCGCTTGTCACGTTCTAACAAATATGTCAGTGCGAAAGTGACAGGCATAAGTGACAGGCTTCTTTGTTATTGTTATGCGCAGGAGGCCGACTGCTGCTATGCTTCTCAATCAAACGCAACTGGGTGCGCCTGCGCACAGCGGCGGGCGACGGCCCGGAGCCGAGACTGGAACGACTGAAATGCTTCACCGGACTCAAGTAAGACATTACATCACCTTTCTTACAGCTGGGAAAGCGTAATGGCTCCTCTACACGATGGGCCAACGCCGGCCACTCCAAGGGACGCATTTATGCGTTAGAGGGAGCAAGTGATATTTCTATCTCATTCTACCGCATGGCTGCGTCCCTTGGAGTGGCCAGCGCTGGCCCATCGTGTAGAGGAGCCATAACATTACATCCGAAAAAAGTCTGGAGTTCCGTTTTCTCACGAATTTTGTCCACATAATATACAGGGATCGATTTTTTTTTCGCCAGCCATATTCTGCGTAGTGAACTCATGGGTCATACCGAACAACTTTTATTACAAGGCCAAGACCGAATTTGCAGAAAAAAATTTAGCTTGTTCTTACATTCTAGCAGATTTCTATGGGGCATCCTAGGCAGCAACATTTTTTTACGCGATTTTGACATGGGTCCCATAATAAAAGTTTTTCACCTATAAATTTACAACGTAGAAAAAAAATTACTTACTTTTATATGTATGTGTGCCTCTGCCCATAAGTAATGGAATTCACAGTTCTTCACGGATTCCATTACCCGACCTGGATTTTTACAAAAATGCAGATAATCAGGAATTGTATACTTATTTATATATTATACTTATTAACTAACGAATCATTATCCAAATCGGTTTAGAAATGATAGAATTTTGTGGTAGGTACCAGGCATAAAAAACTTTCTAATTGATAATTTCGTCCTTTTTGAACTCTGTTAAACCGGCCGAAACCGGCCGTAATCAGCGAAAATCTTGTATCAAAAATGGTTTGACAAAAACTTACTTATGTTACAGAACTACTTGTATCAAAAATGGTTTGACAAAAACTTACTTATGTTACGGAACTACTTGTATCAAAAATGGTTTGACAAAAACCAATTTCTGCTACAGAACTACTTGTATCAAAAATGGTTTGACGAAAACTTATTTCTGCTACAGAACTACTTGTATCAAAAATGGTTTGACAAAAAATTATTTCTGTTACAGAACTATCACGACTATACTCGTGATCATGGCACACTCTCCGATAAACATCGCGATTTCCACCAGCGATCCAGAGTTCCTAGAAAACGTACGTTCATAAGTTGTTACAGATGTAGTGCAATAGTTTTCCATCGTACTTTCTCGGAAACGTTCGTATTTGTCATGCTACTTCGGTCAACTTCAGTACCTTTCATGTTTTTCAGTCAACTTCAGTATCTGTACCGAGACTGACTGAAATAGCAAGACACGTTCGTATGTCCGTGAAAATACATACATGTAAAATAATTATGTAGGTATTTATGTAATTTTAACTTTTTTCAACAAGAGGGGGTTCCAAATTCAAAAACAAAATTATTACTTCTGGGACTTGGAGAAAATACTTAGGCCTGAGTTACACTTGTAAGTTTTACTTACGTAAGTAGGGACAAAGCTATTTGTTAGAATGAGATAACGATATTCATCTCTCATTCTGTAGTATAGCCGTGTCCCTACTTACGTAAGTAAAACTTACAAGTGTAACTCAGGCCTTACGATAGATATTTTACAAGTTTTATTTTTATTTTAAGTAGGTATATATGTTCGGGTCAAATCTTGCAAGCTAAATTAGACCCACTTCTCATTTTTCGATTGAACTGAATCTTCACATATGTATACCTATAATTATATGTAAATTCAGTGACAATGCAATATAATAGTACCATTGAGTTGATCTGATGATGGACACAGGAGGTAATAGCCATAGGAACTTTATCATAGAACAACGCAATCAAATTGAGTTTGTTAGAATCGTACTAATAATTATTAGTTACCTGTCGAAAGAAAAATATAGTCAGCTATAAACAGCTTATATCAAAAACATTTTTTGTCCGTAAACCGACTTGACAAACAACCATATTTTTTTTGATAAAAATCTTATTCACATTCCAGATATACCACAACCCTGCAGCAACCTTCCTATTCAACGGGACCCTGATCGTCCAGACCTTCTTCCTGGTCTCCGGGTTCCTTCTAGCCTATAACCTGCTGCTGATGGAGGAGAAACGGCCGATCAGCTGGGACATGCTGCCGAAGGGAGTACTCATCAGATGGCTCAGGTGAGGACATACCACAGACCAATACAACATACAACAGACATACATTATATTCCATTGTTAAAGCATAGTATGTCCCCGCGCCTTTGTACAAGTAAAGCCACCTGCAATAATATGTTACTCTTTGGCCACAAAAATATCTGACATGATCTTATTTGTAGAGCCATAAGAGCGTGTCACATATATTTTTGGGGCTTTCGAGGAGTAACATTATTGCTGGTTGTACAAATTCAATTCGAGTTCTGAACTCTTATAGACGTAAGTAAAACACACAGGAAAGTAAGTTCCAGATTCAAATACACCAAAATTGGCCAGATTCTTACGAAGATAGTTCGTAGTAGAGATGCACCTGATATACGGTTACTATCCGGTATCCGGCCTATCCGACCATTATTTTATTATCCGGCCGGATACCGGATAGTGACCTACTATAAGGCCGGATACCGGATAGTATCATTGCTTGATTTCGGAGTAAACAAATTGGATTGAAGGAACAGACACGGTCATAATCGTACTTGTTTATTATTTTAAAACAATTTAATCATTCCACTGACTTGCACGCGCACTCATTTCGAACCTAGAAATGAGTCCGCGCGAACGTTTACTAGGAAACAGGTTAAACCTGCAGAATGCGCACCTGAAAAACCGAAATGTAGGTAGGTATAGTTCCGCTGGCCGAATATTCGGCGGCCAGATACCGGATATTCGGCCAATGGTCAGGACGAATATCCGGTATCCGGTAACCGGCCAAACAACTATCCGTTGCATCTCTAGTTCGTAGTCAGTGGCGGAGCGACTCGCTTCCTACCTTTATTCCCACGGGAGTTATGGATTATCGGACTCACTAGCATTGGAAAAAGTGCAGTTTGTTTTTAGGGTTCCGTACCCAAAGGGTAAAACGGGACCCTATTACTAAGACTCTGCTGTCCGTCCGTCCGTCCGTCTGTCACCAGGCTGTATCTCACGAACCGTGATAGCTAGACAGTTGAAATTTTCACAGATGATGTATTTCTGTTGCCGCTATTACAACAAATACTAAAAACAGAATAAAATAAAGATTTAAGTGGGGCTCCCATACAACAAACGTGATTTTTGACCGAAGTTAAGCAACGTCGGGCGGGGTCAGTACCTACTTGGATGGGTGACCGTTTTTTTTTTGCTTTTTTTACACTATGGTACGGAACCCTTCGTGCGCGAGTCCGACTCGCACTTGCCCGGTTTTACATCGTCATTTTGTTTTAGATTTGCACCTGTGAACGCCGTGGTCCTGGCCTTCGTGGCCACGTGGCAAAGGCATTTGGGAAGTGGACCTTTATGGAAGGTAAATATAAGTAATTTTACAAATAGTGCCAAAATCTTAGATTTAGATTTTAATATAATTTAAAATATACCTATAATAGGCATAGATCACATCTGCAAATGAGGTGAATATAATGAATAAGAATAAGAAATATTTATTAGCACCAAAATAACATAATACAAAAATCATTTAGACGAACAATAATTGAGCTAAAAGGACCTCACTCAGCTTGATGTCCCGAAGTGAATCCTATAGGACACACTACGTGACGCTGATTTTCAGTGAAGCTTGGTAAAAACTATAACTAGAACTAAAAATATGTAGGTGGCACAAATATCTAAGAAAACATAACAACAAAATAAATGGTCACAGCACTAATAGGTCAGGAAATGAATGCTCAAAAAACGTCAAACTAGTCCAAACAAAGTTAAAGAGTCAGAGTAAAATGAACAGTAGTGCAGCTGTCGTTGGAAATGGACTGTCACCTTAAATCTGTCAAAAGAGTAAGCAGTGCCAAAATAACGTCCTACATTCGAAATCAATGCGTTGGTTAATGGTTGGTTACATCAAAATTGCTATAAATCTAAAGGCGTTTAATAAAGCCACGACAATAGATCCGTTGCGCTGGTTTTCAGTAGGGACATAAATTAAAATTATCAGTCAGTGGCAACACGTCAGCCAACATCATACAGAAAAAGAGGAAAATGTTACACAAAAAAAGAAAACATACCTAACATTTTAAATGGTTTTCAGTCGCTGGTGCACAAGGAGGCATCCCAGTGTAGACACGACTGGTTCTATAACCTGTTGTATGTCCACAACTACGTGGACAACTCGGACTGCATGCCGCACACATGGTGAGCCATCATCACCAGCCTTCATTGGATCTACAATCTTTCATTAAACTCTACGTTGTGAATATACAGATCTAGTCATCTAGTGCATAATTGTTTTTCCATCGAATTTTCACGGAAACGCACGAACGTGTGTTGCTATTTAAGTAGAGGTTGAATGAAGTAGCATGACAAATACGAACGTTTCCGAGAAAATATGATGGAAAACATACAGATGTTTTGTCATCTGACGATATACATAATTATTATTATGCTGTGTACAGACACAGACACAGCATAATATATCGTCAGGTTACAACCAAAACACAGTTTTAACTATTAATTGTAGGTACAATAAGTTCAGTCATCTTGAATTTGTTATTTGCGAGTTTTGGTGGTCACTTGTTGATATTGAACAGAATTTTATTATAAGCCGGCCTTGAAATCGGGGGGGAAATGTTCGATTTCATACATTTCGGCTGATCGTGTAGGTCCCACTATTAAAGGCTTACTCTTAATAGTTGAAAAATCCCCATAAAAATTTAAAAATCCTCCTGCTGTTTATTTTTTATTTTCATACATATATAAGTCGGGGCTTCAACTTAAGTTGCATTTTGTACGTTAAATAACAATCTAATTGGTATATTAGCTTACGTTTACGCTTGCGTTATCTACAGTTTATTTCCATAGGTACTTAGGCGCGGATATGCAGCTAAGCGTTCTCGGGCTAGTCATATTCTGCCTCGTGACCAGCCCCAAGCTCCGCAAGATGGCCGTCGCTGCCGCGTTCGTGGTTGGCGTGGTAACACCGGCGATCCATGTCGTCGTTCAGAACCTCAGCCCTATCCTGATTGTTTCACCCGAGTAAGTAGTCTATTACTCCCCTTCCCAGTATCTCTTCTTCTTTCTCATTTCCTCATTGCTGAGGATCGTGATCACATGTGATTTGTCTCCATTTGTGCGGTAATCAATCATGTTGATTTGCAGCGTGCAGCTGACCTCTTCATAGCATTCAACTTCAACCATGTCATATGTACCCGATCCCGAGCTATTTAAGAATTACTCACGCTCGGCAGGGCTGGGCCGGAGCTTCTGGCGCTTCGTTTTCTATGGAAAGCACCACGTGATCACCTATCAGCCGTGATAGAAAATGACGTGTCGGATGCATCGGCCCGGGCCCGGCCCAGTCACGAGTCATCCTTTATTCGGCCTAAAATTATAAATATTTTTTCTCATCATGATTGGACACCGCATAATATGTTTGAAGAATCTAAGAGTCCGTCCATTAGTCCCTACCTAGCACATCGCTTGCGTTACGTGATCTGATGATGAAGCCAAAAGATGTATAGTAGAACTCATTCTTCAGTATCTACTAGTAAGTATTAACTTAGCTTGAGGCAGAACTCATTTTTTAGGTTTTGTGGCAGAACTCATTTCTTGTTGATGAGTCCAATTCTTTGGGAGTTTTAAATAAAATCGGCAATAAATGTGAAAAATTCTTAGTCAAAAGTATCAATTAACTCAGTTTTTGTATTCTTGGAATGCCTCCTTACTCAAATTAAGAAACCCGTGTTCACAGAGTGGCCCGTAACATCTTCGTGAGAGACCCGACGTTCAACAATCTTTACAAACGAGGACACACGAATCTAGTCAACTACGCCGTCGGATTGGGAACGGCGATGCTGGTATATCGGCTGCAGCAGCACAAGTTTGACGTCACCAAGTATAAGGTACGAGAGACAGAACCTACGTTCAACAACCTGTACAAGCGCGGGCACACGAATCTAGTCAACTACGCCATCGGCCTGACGTCGGACATGCTGCGATAGTATATCGGATGCAGCAGCACACGTTCGACGTCACCAAGTATAAGGTACGGGAGACAGACAGAGAACGTCACTTTTGACACTGACACTGAATTGATATCCGATCTATGAGCAAATTTTTGACGTAACTCAAAGTTCGAATGGCCGTGTGTCTCAACTCTCAATCGTTACTACTGGATATACTCGTAATTGTTATAAGTTGACATTGGTCTGTGTGGCTATCATACAGCTACATTGTTTTCCATTAATGACGGATTAATGTATAATTTTACGACCGGTCTGGCCTAGTGGGTAGTGAAGCCGATGGTCCTGGATTCGAATCCCGGTAAGGGCATTTATTTGTGTATGAACACGAATATTTGTAAGATGTCCCCTAATATTTATTTATTTTCAGAAATATACTCCATTGTACTACGGGCTGTTCCCATTCGGCCTGTGCCTAATCTCAAGTGGCAGTGTCCTATACATCGACGGTATAGAGATTCCGCTGGCGGCCCGGGCGGTATACGCGTGCGCTTTAAGACTACTTTATGGACTCGGTGCTACTGTGCTTATCAGTGGCGCGGTCTTTAAGTTTGAAAGTAAGTTGGTAATCAATTAACGGCATCCTTTGCATCTCTCCCAATGCGTTAGCTTACTAAGCGTCCTTTGCATTTATCTCGTTATAGTCGCACCAAACAAAGTCTGCAGCGGATTTGATAGCCCACGCAGTGTAAGTGTTATGTATACGTCATAATTTCATAGAAGTTTGACGTTTAAAATGACACTTGCACTGCGTGGGCTATCAAAATCTCTGCAGATTTTTTACGGTCTGACTATACCTACCGTCCCTATCAGCTAGGTTACTAACCCGTCTTTGGTAAGACTTAACCGCCGATCGGGATACACTCACGCAAAGTAAGTTCGACGTACAGCTTTAGAAACAGGGGATGAGGCAAGCTGAAGGTACCCTAGCCGTTAATATGAACCCGACTGTCATGGAGCTGATCTGATGTTGGAGACAAGAAGGTGGCCATGGGAACTCTCCTATAAAACAACGCAAACTAATGTTTGAGGTTATTAGAATTGTTTCAATGAGTATTCCTTGTCTGTGGAAAGAATAGTACTGCCAGAGACAAAAGCTTGTACCAAAAATTTTTGCTAAAAAGTTATTTGTAATTTTTAACAAGCAGAAACGTCTGCGAACGATGCTATTAAGCTTACCGCGTGAGTTCAAGTATCACCCAGGACAGTAATTTTTCCACTTTTAAATTTATTCTAAGTTATTTGTAATACTTCAGATCTGTACCGCGGCGTGCTAGAGTGGCGTATCTGGGGCCCCCTGGGACGCCTGTCGTATGCCGCCTTCCTGGTGCATTTGAGCATCATCAGAACCGTGAGTGGCGCCTATGCTGTGTTGGCGTTCAGCTCCTTCAATCAGATGGTGAGTTACAACTATATCCTCTTGGGGTTCAATGTCCTAATAGTAGTACAAATTACCTCCAATGAAATTGAAATCTTAATGAAATGGAATAGAGTTTCTTTTATTTCGTTTCGTTCGATTTTAAAACAAAACAAATTCAACTCTATTTTCTAATACCGTTGATTCAAATTCGATTGCCAATTTTCCTTGTATGGTGGACCGCTAGAGGGTATAGTTGTACGGTTTTAAAATGTCGGAATCCATTTAAGAGATTACTTGCCGATGAATGGCATTATCTTTTGAGAACCAAACCGGTAATTACGTGTGCAAAATAAAATGCAATAAAAACAAAAGATACCATACAGATAACCACTTTACCGCTTGAAGAATAGAGTTAGAACGTACACTGACATCAGAATAATGTCTAAATGATGTCATTTAGTTATCGTGCACTTCTTATAGTAAATATATAATAATAATAGTATCATTATCATTCTCTTGCCCTTGTCCCATTCACTTGGAGCCGGCGCAGCGTGTCTTTCTCTTCCATACTTCTCTCTCGCCAGTCATCTTCATTCACTTGCGTTCGTTTCATATCATCTCTCACACGGTCCATCCACCTTTTCCTCAGTTTTCCTCTCCCGTTACTTCCCTCCACATTCATTCGTACCTTTCTCGTCATGACTTTCCATCCCTCCGTATCACATGCCCGTACCGGCCGTACCACGCTAGGCGATTCGCGCTTACTTTTTACACGACTGCCCAAACAAAAAGAGTGTATTGTTTTCAGGGTTCATGTTTGTATGTGAGTTTCTTTATTCCACCATAACTTCTGAATACCTCGACCGATTTAGATAAATGATATATCATTAGAATCCTTACGTCGTCCCGACTAACATAGGCTATGTGATGTCATAATAAAATCAATATGGCGGACATAATACATGATATTGCGTGATGTTTAGAAAAAAAAATCTTGCAAACCTATCGAGTGGGGCCTCAAAATGAAGAGCTTTGAAAGACGATTTAAAATATATATATGCAACATACGCGTTCAAGTCTTATTTTGGTAAAATAAGGATTCACAAAATGTGCTAAGAAAAATAAATCCTTCTATCTTACTTAATGAGCTATCAAATGAAAGGGTTTTTACCGCTGATCATAAAAGTATATATAAATCATATGGTATACCTAAGGTAAATACAGGAACTAAACACAAACATGTTCTAAATCGCGCTATTGAAATCTAAACGTGTGAACTTCTATTTAAGCGATGGGCTTCGAATAATTTCTGGCTTGTTGGATTCTTATGTTTCTTGTGAATAAAATTATACTTGCCTACTAAACCTACTTAACCCGCCTGCGAAAAAAATTGGTTTTGTTTTAACACGTGCATAGGTAGGTACCTACCAACTTCGATCATTTCTTCTTAACTTCCTACTAAACTAATTTTCATAATAGGGATACTGGGGGCCGATTTTTGAATTTCGATCACTCGATTTCGTCACTCGACAATCGGTCGAAAACGGCGAAATAATAATTTTTGAAATACGAGCGATAGAAATTGGGAATCGAGTGGTATTGACCACTCGTTTTCAATTCTATTGGTAGATTTTAAATGCCTAGTATTGGATATATTATTGTACGAAATACACGAAATCGAGCGGTCGAAGTTCAAAAATCGGCCCCCTGCAATCATCATCATTCATTTAAGAGTTAGACTTTTGTCGGTGGAGCGATTTCCATGTATGTCGGTCCTCTGCCTTCTCCTTGACAGCCTGATACGACACGACGTTGAGCTTTTCCTTTACTTGATCTATGTACGTTCTCCTTGGTCTCCCCCTCCGTCTTGTTGCCTCAACTTTCCCTTCAATGATATTTTTGATAAATTCGTCGTGTCGTAGCAGGTTCAATGCCCCCTGCAATGTTCTGCCGAATATGCAAGACTCTGCAAGAGTGATAGCGAAATTTCGATTTTCTTATTTCGCGGTAGAGCCCGAGATTGTGATGGATTGTAGTAATGGCGCCCCCTACGCCGAGTTTCGCGTAATATTCCCTATTGTAAGAAGTATCTATGTGACAATGTTTATACATATTATGTCTCTTCCTTCCTTCTCGAATGCTTCAAACCTTCCTTTATTCATTCCTAACCTAACTAGTAGTAGTAGACATTTGTCTAAATTCAAAAGCCGAAAATTAAATGTGAGCTCCGCGTAGGGTCCAAGGGCCAGAGCGCGCGCTTTTCGCAACTTTCCCCTAAGTAATATCTTAATTGTGAAGGCCAAAGGTCGAGCTGCAAAAGTGTTGTGTTCAAACACAGACCAATAGAACAAGTGTCTAGATGCGCAGGCCAAAGTCCGAGCTGGGGTAGGGTCGAAGGCCAGGATCGTCTGACAGGTGGAACTCACTTACTGCAATTTCCCCTAGTATAGCTGCAATCTCCCGTTTTTACACGACTGTCCAAATAAAAAGAGTGTATTGTTTTATAGCAATAAAAAGACAATGGCCCGAATCCGAGAAAGGCGCGTCTTTAGTATTCAAACAACAACATACCATCATCAATATCATCATCATTCACTTGGGGTCGGCGCAGCATGTCTTTCTCTTCCACACCTCTCTGTCGCCCGTCATTTCATCATTCACTTGCATTCGTTTCATATCATCTCTCACACAGTCCATCCACCTTTTCCTCGGTTTTCCTTTCCTCGTACTTCCCTCCACATTCATTCGTAATACCTTTCTCGTCACATGACTTTCATCCCTCCGCATCACAACAGCATACCATAATACAGACAATAATACGAGTATCTAATTACGAAGGCCGAAGGCCGCGAACCTCGCGTAGAGCTGAATGCCCGAAGCGTCCAAGAGAGGCGTACCTTTAGTAGGTATTAGTATTTAAACACAGAACAATGCAATGTTACAAGTGTCTAATGCGAAGCCCGTAAACCGAACTCCGCGTAAAGCCGAAGGTCCGGAGTGTCCGGTAGGTACATGCGCTATCCTCAATTTCCACTAGTATCTTAATTGGGAAGGCGCGATTCCACGCGACGCCGAAGACCGACCTGCGGGAGTTTAGTACCTACTCGTGGAACTCGGTTAGACATTTGAAGAAATTGCACCCGTGGGCCTTACGCAGAGCTCGGTCTTCAGTCTACGTATTTGGACACATGTACAATGGTTCTGTGTTTCACCGCTAACGTCCCGCAGCATGGCTTTCAACCTCGCGTAGAAGCGTGCTTCTCTTGAACGTTTTGGGCGTTCGGCCCTACGCAAAGCTCGGCCCTCAGCATCTAGTCTGTCGGGGCTACCTATCTATATTCGCCAGTTCATCATTTGTAAGTAGGTAGTAATTACTGCCACATAAAGATGTTAGCGTCGCGTAGACTGAATAATGAAATGCAATCTGACGCATATGATTGTAGTTCGATTTGTTGATAGCAACGTGCTATTTATTAGCCTAGGGCCATGTGCGTCCTGCTAAAGTCACATCGAAGGTAATTGAGTCAATAACTTTTTTTAGTGGGAGTTAAAGCTATGAGTCTTTACTGTGGACCTTCAAACCCTCATGGACATGTTAAAAACTTCCACTTCTTTTTAAGAAGCTATATGGGAAAATGTCAAATGTCCCATATCGTGAACACATTCACATATTATCCACAAAAAAGACGCCGGTATTCGGTGATTTTAATTAAAAGGTCCCAGTCCCAGGAGCTAATATCCACATAAAGAGAACTTTGTGGACAAACTAAATGGCCGGTAATTTTTATAAATAATAGTTTTAGTTCGTGTTGTCACTAAAATGAGTAAAATAAAATAAATTAATTAAAAAATTAACAACACGACTACTGAATTTTCAAGCGAACTGAAAAGCTAAAAATTATGTTAATTAATGTGTTAGTTACATAAGGGGTCATGCACATTTATAACCGTGACTGTAAGTAAGTACGTGTGCATTTAGTTTCGATTGCAGTCGGGGGACCTTTTGAATGAAAGAATGTAATAGGTAAATGAAGGTCCCCCGACTGTAATTGAAATTAAATGCACACGTACTTACTTACAGTCACGGTTATAAATGTGCATGACCCCTTATGTAACTAACACATTAATTAACATTATTTTTAGCTTTTCAGTTCGCTTGAAAATTCAGTAGTCGTGTTTTTAATTTTTTAATTAATTTATTTTATTCTCTAATATAATTAAGTAAAAACATTTTTTTTTCAGGTGATGATGTTTCTGGGCGTAATGTGCCTGTCATACTTAATCGCTGTTCCGCTATGGATGATGGTCGAAGCTCCCTTCTGCGAGCTTGTGAAGGTCTGCTTCTACCCTAAGAAGAAGAAACATAAGCCTGAATTGACAATACAGTGCGACGAAAAAAAGGACACCATTTGTATTAAATTATAAAAGAAATGTACCCCTAGTGGCCCTAGTCATAGAGAAATATAGTAAGAATAGAGTGCTCACTCCATACATGAGTTTTGATACCAAAACTACTTATTTTCGCAGTCGACATCTAGCATCGAGTAGCGGAATTATCGATACCGGTACTTGATACCAGAATTCTCTAGTGTCGTGACTCACGAAAATTGTATTAAACAAACAATTTACAACTAATATTAAAAGCAGAAGTTGATAATAGTTCCGCTATTCGATGCTAGATGTCGACTATGAAATAATAGTCTTTTTGGTACTAAAACTGTAATATGGAGTGAGCACTCTATGTATTTTTTTCCCTCTCATTTTGTATGAGCTTAGCGCGCTATTCAAAATCCCATGCAAAATGAGACTTAACGCAAACGCGTACGTCCGTCACGCTATCGAATGAAATGTACTGGAGGTTCTGAATGTTTTAGTTTTTACAAGCTTTTATTTAATGCTTCTTGTTGAAGTAGAAGTGGGAGTTGGAAGGGACCTCGGTGGACTTTCCCTGATCAGATCGGGGAAACCCTGAAGAAAGGCCAGGTCAAGATCACCCTAAACCGGCGAGCGTGTATATATGAGGAATGTTATGAAAGTGAAGGAAGCGAAAGAGGTATGTCAGGATCGTAGCAAGTGGAAATCCGTGGTCTCTGACTACCCCTCCGGGAAATAGGCGTGATTATATGTATGTACATATGTACCTATAGTACGAGTAGCCATACATTTCACGTGCTCCCCCCTGCAAATATCGGCAGACTGTTTTCTACAGAAATTTACAGAGAAGGAGTTTCCGGTAAAGTTACTAAAAATGCTCTAAGGATATACAGTGTGGAAAGATAAGTCGGGCCCTGGAGAGAAACTACCTTAAATCCTTAAACTGGCTCATTTTACTTGAAGGAGACATTCCTTTATTTTTAAAAAGAAATAAAACTGCATTCAAAGATTTTCTTAAACTCACTTGCCTCGCCCGGGACTCGAACCGACAAAAAAATCCAAAAAATAAAAACTCGTAATTGTATTGTACTAGTCGATACAGTTAATGTTAATGATAACATTTCTCCAAGAAACATTAGGTCTTACACTCGTCTGTCGAACAAAATATCCATAAAATCTAATATTTAGTACTCAAAATTTTTTTAGACAAGCCAAAAGAAGAAAAAAAGAAAAATTCTTTGAATGCAGTTTTGTTTCTTTTTAAAAATAAAGGATTGTCTCCTTTAACTAAAATGAGCCAGCTTAAGGATTTAAGGATATCTTTCCACCCTGTATAGATGCATAGTTAGTGATAAGTTATGTTATAGTTAGTTATACTATAATATACTGTATTATAGTAGAACTTGGATTAGTGACAAATGACTAAAGGTTATTTTATTTTATTTTGGATCTGTTATTCCTTTCCTATTAGTTTAATTGACGTAAATACATTTTCTTATTGTTACATTAAGGTCCACTTGCACCATTCCACTAACCCGGGCAGTGCCGGATTTAGACATTTGCCGCCCGTAGGCTATGCCGATTTTACCGCCCCTATCCGCCTCGCTTATAGGTTTTTTAAATTACTTTCCTATCAGAGGCGTTTAATTTTATAGTACAACACACCATAGTCATATTAAAATGCATATAAGGTGACGTCACTAATGTTACAATTTACGATAGATACAGATTTATATGGGCCGTTTTTGTCACTCTATGACGATGCGACCTCGTTATATTTGCCTGATCTGGTGTTATGGTGGGTACGGCTGGGTTTTTTGCCATTGAAAAACAAGGTGAGGAATTACCAATGCCTATGCATTGGCAGTCAGGCTGGATATAGCTAAGGAGTTCGGTCGGGTCTGGCATCGAGTCTGCTCGAGGGACTATTCTATACAAATGGATCGCTAGTTTTTTGTCCGGTAGACGCATATGAGCCGTATAGTAGACGGAAGCTGCTCCGATAGTGTGAACATAACCGCTGGTGTTTCACTAGGTTCTGTGCTATTAATGCTGCATATCAATGATAATCATTCATTGCTATGCAGATTGCAGATGACAGTAGGGATACGTATTACACAAGCCGTGCTAATATCCCTCATTCTGTGGTGCTGGAAAGTCATGAAAAGCTTGTATCTGATATCGAGAGCTCTCTATCCATCCTGAGTTTTGGCATGGGATCGGAAAAATTTAGTGAGATTCAATACCATGAACACACAAGAATCGAATCCCAAAGTTTGGGATAATCGTCGATTCTTATCGACAAGCTTTTCATGACTTTTCAGAGCCAAACTCACAATGTAGTCAGATGGTGGTCAGATAGGTCACAAAAAATGTAGATACCTAGTTAAATGAAAACGCGAGCGTAGCGAGCGCGAAATTTTTTCGAGAATATAGTAGGTATAGTGCGTCAAGCAAATCTTGTCAGTAGCAATGTAAAGCAAACTAAAGTAGGGCAACACTCAAAGAGTAGTATTGCGCTAAGAAAAGCAGCAATGTACAATGTACATCGAACCAAAACTTTTTTTCCGCTGAGCGCGCCCTGTTACGTACGTCAATTCAAATTGTCACTCGTGGATTCTCTATTGAAAATGTTTGAAACTGTTATTAAATGGTATGGACGGACAATTTAAAAGCGGTGTGTGGTGAATTTGAAGATCTCAAAATAAAATTAGAAGTGGAATATGCCGTTAACCAAGAATGTAATGAATAAAATCATTGCTTCAGCAGATAGATGTCCTATTGGATTTTAATATTTTATTAGATTTATCAGTTGGAACTGTAGGCATTGTAGGCACCTTAGCTTTGATTAAGCACAATTTTATTTAATATATTGGTATTTAATGGTGACACAGCAGAAATATCTCTTGAAATAGAATCGATTCAGAATGTAAACAAAGATGATGGCTGTCATTCGCGATCCACATTCCATAGATAAAACACAGATGACACGCGATTTTCGAATTATTCAAACACAGTGTTGCTAACCCGCGATTTTTCAAATTTGCCGCCGTTTGCTACTGACAAGATTTGCTTGACCCAGTATAGGTACATTTTTAGGGTTCCGTACTTCAAAAGGAAAAAAACGGAGCCCAGCATTATACTACCAGGACACAAGAATCGACGACCATCCCAAACTTACAATGTGGTCAGATGGGTCACAAATAATATGTAGGTACTTAAATGAAAACGCGAGCGTAGCGAGCGCGAAATTTTTTCGAGAAAATAGTAGGTACCTACATTTTTAGGGTTCCGTACTTCAAAAGGAAAAAACGGAACCCATATAGGGTCTTGACATGACAGAGTGCGGCAAAATCGACCATTAATGCTTGTTATTTAAATTTTACAAATACATTCTGGTCGACCCTATCTGAACGGCACGTACAATATTTTTTTGACCCAAATTTGCCGCCCCG
The DNA here is from genome assembly GCF_963556715.1 of Cydia fagiglandana. NCBI lineage: Eukaryota > Metazoa > Arthropoda > Insecta > Lepidoptera > Tortricidae > Cydia > Cydia fagiglandana. The sequence continues at coordinate 1,565,832 of NC_085947.1, forward strand.
TAAAATCTGCCGCCCTAGGCTTCAGCCTACTCAGCCTAGTGGTAAATACGGCACTGAACCCGGGGTTAACCGGTTAAACCTAGAGTTACCATGCTCACCAGTACAATTTGACAATGGGTTAACGGTTTAACCGTTTAGTGCTAGTGGGTTGGTGCAAGTGGGCCTTAATGAATATACATGTTTACCTGTATGTCATGTTATATTTGTGAGCATAAATATCAAATTTTGATTAAATGTTATGCACAATAAAATCTTGTTTATATTGTTTTACAAACTATGGAAGGCCCACTTTGCACCGTTCTACTAACCCGGGGTTAACCGGTTAAACCTGGAGTTGCCATGATTACCTACCCATACAATTTGACACTAGGTTAACGATCCGCTTAACTCCGGGTTAGTGGGGTGGTGCAAGTGGAAGTGTTTTTTTTTCATTAGTTCCTTCTTCCAAACTATCGGTATGTGATGAAGCCTCACATAGTTATTCAGTGTAAAATGATCTTCTTTTATATTCGGAAACGGTCACCGGGACAAGTGGCGTACTAGAAGAGAGGCCTATGCTCAGCAATGGGCGATAAAGGGCTGATATGATGATGATGATGATGAAACGGTCTTCACTCTCTTCACCATATTAACCTTAGTAAAACTATCTTCTAATTGCTGCTGATAAGAAAATTCGATGTCCTTGTCAGTTCCGTATCTTCGTTCTTCTGTTCATTGGGAGCTGGATAGAAGCAGACCTTCACCAGCTGACTGAAGGGCGCCTCGATCATCATCCAGCAGGGGAACGCCAGGATGTAGGTCGCGACCAGCTGCCCGAAGTATGTTAGGGCCTGGAACCATACGAATAGCTTTAGAGTAGACAATATTAGGTTATGACTTATGAGAGTAGGAGCAGGCGTGGCTCACTCCGCGATTTCGTCGCTTTGCTACAGATAGCTAAAAGTCCATCTGTTCGACCCCAATTTTGGGGTTTGCCATAAGCCGCGCGTGGCGCTGTCGCCACCTAGCGGCCATATCTGTGCTGATCGTGACAAACGCGTTTTCTTAGAGAGTTAGTCTTCTGTACCTAGTACTATTATTTATTCTGTGGTAGGAGTCAAACTTCTGCGCAAAGTGCGAAAGCCACCACATAAAAAATACGTTGATTGTGGCACTTTCACACTATATAGGTAGGTATCATGTTAATGTTTAGTGCAGAGTTAGTTTAGACGGACTCTTTTTGTTTAGATACTGGGTTATTTTTCATGATCCTGAAAACATATTAAACTTTCCCCATGGGACGAATTACCAAATTGCGAAAAAAATTCTAATGGACACCTTGTGAGGACCCAAAGTAGACAAGACGTATGGGCCCAGAGGTACCCATCTATATTTTACACGATTTTCATCTCAGTCTCATGGAAAACTTAGTCCAGTTTAACCATTTCATACATTTTTGACTTTCAAGATCATGACCCCAAAATCACAATATTGACGCAGTATATGTTCATATTATTTTCATATGTCATATTATTTTCTTTTCACCACGCCAGCTCGGAAAGGCTTACTTTACACTTCAAAAACTGTAGCAAAGTTGCATTTTATTCACATGTGAGTCAAAGTAATCAAATGCAAATTTTGAGTTGTTTTCTTGTGTTTGCTGGTAGAATTGACTTTTTACCCGACTACGGCAACGCAAAAGGAGGGTTATGATTTTGACCGGTATGTATGTGGGTATGTATGTATGTATGTTCATTTGTTCCCTCAGAACTTCTAAAGTACGCATTATAATTTGACAAACGATATGTCATTCGAATCGTCTTAATCGTCCGCTGGTTATAGGCTATATGACGTCACAAAAAAATGAACACGGCGCCCTCTAGAGGTCATAAAGTCACGAACCAAAAAAATAAAATAAAATAATGATGACGTGTTGTATATCATTTGAAAGAGCTCAATTAGCACATTTCAAATATATACATATTGTTAGCTTTTGCATCCGGCTTTGCTTACATGAACCCGATAAAACATTAATTTCTGTATCTAGCATAATATCGACACTCTGTACTATTTTAGGTTTTAAGTGAATAAAGATTATTCATCATTTTTCTTAGGCTAGGGTTTTTATAATATGAATATAAAAGTAAAATATAAAAACACTTACAAAACAATAAAAAATACATATAAACACATTATAAAAAACCTAACCTAGGGTGCCGCCAGCAGCGGGGCAAGGCCCAAGCTACCGGTGGTCAGGGCTGCAGAGAGAGGAACCGACGTACTATCCGCGCCGTGTCCAAGATCACCGCCTTCTGCATCTGTCCCTTGATCCAACCACCTAGCGAGAGTCTCTCGAGATGTTGGTCGAGACTCTTCGCTATTAAACCGTTCACTGAAACGACTATCGGGACAATGATCGTCGAATCAACATCCCACATGGCGGTTATCTCGTGAGCCAAGTCTAGGTACTTACTGGACTTGTCCTTCTCGGCTTTCACGAGATTATTAAAAGATTATTATTAATTTATCGGGTAGGTAATTCGAACTACGAATCTACAAGCGCTCTGGATTCTATCCGCGTATATCCCAATTAAGGCGATACAAGAAGATTTTTGCAAAAGAAATTTGTTTGGCCACTATCTATACATGGTGTTTTTTAATGATCTGCAATATTTTATAACGTAAATAGGCACAAAAGTCCAGATCAGCCAAAATGTAGGCAACAGAGTCGGGCGTAGCCCGACGTACGAGGTACGCTGTACGCGTTCCAAAGCCGGGCGCCGAAGGCGCCCTCACACTAAAAGTGTAGGGCGTAGTCCGACGTACGAAGCTCGCTGTACGCGTTCCAAAGCCGGGCGCCTAAGGCGCCCTCATACTAAAAGAGTCGGGCGTAGCCCGACGTACGAAGCTCGCAGTACGCGTTCCAAAGCCGGGCGCTGAAGGCGCCCTTATACTAAAAGAGTCGGGCGTAGCCCGACGTACGAGGTACGCTGTACGCGTTCCAAAGCCGGGTGCCGAAGGCGCCCTCACACTAAAAGAGTAGGGCGTAGCCCGACGTATGAAGCTCGCTGTACGCGTTCCAAAGCCGGGCGCCGAAGGCGCCCTCATACTAAAAGAGTCGGGCGTAGCCCGTCGTACGAGGTACGCTGTACGCGTTCCAAAGCCGGGCGCCGAAGACGCCCTCATACTAAAAGAGTCGGGCGTAGCCCGACGTACGAGGTACGCTGAACGCGTTCCAAAGCCGGGCGCCGAAAGCGCCCTTATACTAAAAGAGTCGGGCGTATCCCGACGTACGAGGTACGCTGTACGCGTTCCAAAGCCGGGCACCGAAGGCGCCCTTATACTAAAAGAGTCGGGCGTAGCCCGACGTACGAGGTACGCTGTACGCGTTCCAAAGCCGGGTGCCGAAGGCGCCCTCACACTAAAAGAGTAGGGCGTAGCCCGACGTATGAAGCTCGCTGTACGCGTTCCAAAGCCGGGCGCCGAAGGCGCCCTCATACTAAAAGAGTCGGGCGTAGCCCGACGTACGAGGTACGCTGTAGGCGTTTCAAAGCCGGGCGCCGAAGGCGCCCTCAAACTATAAGAGTCGGGCGTAGCCCGACGTACGAGGTACGCTGTACGCGTTGCAAAGCCGGGCGCCGAAGGCGTCCTCATACTTAAAGAGTCGGGCGTAGCCCGACGTACGAGACACGCTGTACGCGTTCCAAAGCCGGGCGCCTTCGGCGCCCTCATACTAAAAGAGTCGGGCGTAGCCCGACGTACGAGACACGCTGTACACGTTCCAAAGCCGGGCGTCTTCGGCGCCCTCATACTAAAAGAGTCGGGCGTAGCCCGACGTATGAGGCACGCTGTACGCATTCTAAAGCCGGGCGCCGAAAGCGCCTCCATGCCAAAGGATGGCGCAGCCCGATATATGCGGCGCTCTGCGTGCATTTCTGTACTGAAGACGCTCTCGCAAAAGTAAAGTAACTTCAAATAGTTAGTAACGAAGTCTTGACCCCAAAATTAATTAAATAAAAAATAAGTTCAAAAACTAAAACCCGACTACTGCAAATCGCGCTCTAAAAAGTATGAAACAAGATAGAATTCTTATCTGAAATTATTAAACAGGAAATATTATAAATATTATCATTTTTTTAATAAAAAAATACAACGTAATATAATTTACTACAATTTTTATATATTTACAGAAATATTCAAAGGTTCTCCGTGGTCGTATGCCACTTTACTTTAAAGTTTATAACCGTGGCATACGACCACAGAGATCCTTTGAATATCTCTGTAAATATATAAAAATTGTAGTAAATTATATTACGTTGTATTTTTTTATTAAAAAAATGATAACAATTATAACATTTCCTGTTTAATAATTTCAGATAAGAATTCTATCTTGTTTCATACTTTTTAGAGCGCGATTTGCAGTAGTCGGGTTTTAGTTTTTGAACTTATTTTTTTAAATGATGATTTTGGATGATACATATTTAATAACATGCATTTGGATTTCATTTAGTTTGATTTTGTTTGATATTTTACATTTAATATTTGTTTCGGGTTGGTGTGGTGAAAAAGTTTTTATTTCACTTAGAGGCAAATTTTGTTTAACCCTCGTGCTTTGAAACCCTCGCAACGCTCAAGATTCCATTTTTCGAACCAATCCCTACGCTCGTCGTTCAATTTTGAAATGTTTCGCTTGCTCGGGTATCAATATTAGCACGAGCGGTTAAACAACTTTGCCCCCTTGTAAAACAAATAACCATTGAATGGCTTATATATGTCGGCGGCCGATCGTAAGATCAGGCATATCGTGAAATTCCTAGGCATATCGTGAAACGTGAAAATCTTTGACTAGTTCCCTGAGTCGACGGAGCCCCGCTATTTCTGGGCAGTTTGCCCTTCGGGCATGTGCAGCAACCTAACGAACCTATCTTACCTATATATTGGTTTAATGTGACTATCCTCAAAACAATACACAGGAACATTACGATCTGCCTGATCTTATGATCGGCCGCACACGGCCGGACATATATAAACTATCTTTATTTTTAATGTTACCTAGCAGCTGCGGCGAAACCCGCGTTGTGGGTATGAGGTAAAATATAAAATAAAATTGACTTACGATTTGGAAGAAGCTGGCATGCAGCAGTGAGGTGTGGTTGGCCGCGTTGTAGCGTATCACAGACACGTGCACTAAGTAGGCGCAGTAGGATAGGTGCGCGAACACTGCCCAGCCGCGCCATTCCAACAGGCCGCGGTACACCGCTGGAACAAGAGGCAACACCTGCATTAATTATTGGAAAGAAGCTGGCGTGCAGCAGAGAGGTGTGGTTGGCCGCGCTGTAGCGTATCACAGACACGTGCACTAAGTGGGCGCAGTAGGATAGGTGCGCGAACACTGCCCAGCCGCGCAATTCCAACAGGCCGCGGTACACCGCTGGAACAAGAGGCAACACCTGCATTAATTATTGGAAAGAAGCTGGCGTGCAGCAGAGAGGTGTGGTTGGCCGCGCTGTAGCGTATCACAGACACGTGCACTAAGTGGGCGCAGTAGGATAGGTGCGCGAACACTGCCCAGCCGCGCCATTCCAGCAGGCCGCGGTACACCGCTGGAACAAGAGGCAACGTCTGCATAAAATATTTGAAAGAAGCTGGCGTGCAGCAGAGAGGTGTGGTTGGCAGCGCTGTACCGTATCACAGACACGTGCACTAAGTAGGCGCAGTAGGATAGGTGCGCGAACACTGCCCAGCCGCGCCATTCCATCAGGCCGCGGTACACCGCTGGAACAAGAGGCAACACCTGCATTAATTATTGGAAAGAAGCTGGCGTGCAGCAGAGAGGTGTGGTTGGCCGCGCTGTAGCGTATCACAGACACGTGCACTAAGTAGGCGCAGTAGGATAGGTGCGTGAACACTGCCCAGCCGCGCCATTCCAGCAGGCCGCGGTACACCGCTGGAACAAGAGGCAACGTCTGCATAAAATATTTGAAAGAAGCTGGCGTGCAGCAGAGAGGTGTGGTTGGCCGCGCTGTAGCGTATCACAGACACGTGCACTAAGTAGGCGCAGTAGGATACGTGCGCGAATACCGCCCAGCCGCGCCATTCCAGCAGGCCGCGGTACACCGCTGAAACAAGAGGCAACACCTGCATTAATTATTGGAAAGAAGCTGGCGTGCAGCAGAGAGGTGTGGTTGGCCGCGCTGTAGCGTATCACAGACACGTGCACTAAGTAGGCGCAATAGGATACGTGCGCGAACACTGCCCAGCCGCGCCATTCCAGCAGGCCACGGTAAAATCATCCCCCAAGGTGGTAAGAAAGGGGTTGAAAGTTTGTATGGAGATCAGATATTTTGTGAGTGCGGAATGCGGAACTTGAATCTTCGTATAAGGGCATAGGTACCTATTATGAGAATACAAGAAAAGTAATTTCAGCAACCAACATCAAAATCCACTTGACTTAAAACTTCATACATCTTGCTAAAAAAGAAAAGTACTTAATTTCAACATTGCTTGGATATGAAAATTATAGGTACTAAAGATGTAAAATGTTTAAGATAAGATTCCACGCGGACGAAGTCGCGGGCAACAGCTAGTTCCGACATATAACTGAAGAATTTTACCTACAATTCTTCTAAATCTTTGACAATTGTCACAAACTTCGCAGGAGAAATATCTGTTTTTTTCCGATATAATAAAGTTTTTTAAAATAATACAATGAAGGTGGCAAACAGGAATACGGCCCGCCCGATGGTAAGTGGTAATCGTAGCCCATGGATGCCTGTGACGTCAGCAATAGTGATTTTACAATTCGTCGCACCTGTCACCGATGTGAAATTGGGGCGTGTTTTTACTCCTTACATTAGGTATCATACCTCATCCACCTTAACATGGTTATCTTTGGGAAATGTCTCCACGAGAGTTTAGTCTTCTCCTCCCCCAGCAGCAGATTGAAGGCGAGCAGGAACCCCGACGTCAAGAAGAAGGTCTGCACGATCAGGTTCCCGTTGGCGAATACGTGGAACAGCGGGTTATAGTAGTTCTGTGAAGCAATACCACAGAATAACCTCCTAAGACCCAAGGTCCTACCTATAGTACCGTAAAACGGGGTGAGTAGGTTTCGCGGGGAGAGTTGGGTTATGAATGGGGAGAGAAGGTTTGAGAGGGGGGTGAGAAGGGATTTTAAGGCTACTGCTACTAAAATAATGTATTCCAATTTAAAATGGGGCTATAGTAATACGCATAATAAAAAAAAATCGATCCAACAATCTTCCAAAATCACCTTTGTATGAAAAACCCGCTCACCCCAAATACGAGGCACTACGGGGTGAGGTGGGTTTTCCTCTTTATCGTCAAAGTTATGAAATGAAACTACCCAAAATAAAATACAAACTAAAATACAAACGTCCGAACCACTTATTATATACCTACACCATTCAGTTTTCACATGTAAAAATAAAATTTTATCGAGGCTTGAAAGTCAAATTTCATTACTAGATCTAGGTTTTTCCGGTTTTTCTATAAATGATGGCTCACGTTAGACCGGGCCGTGTCCGGGCCGGAGCTTCCGGGGCATCGTTTTCTATGGAAAGCATCACGTGATCACCTGTCATGCCATAGAAAAGTAAGCGCCGGAAGCTCCGACCCGGACACGGCCCGGTCTAACGTGAGTCATCCTTTATGTATAATGGTGAGATTAGAACAAAATTGTTGCTTATATGCAGACAGTAACGTATTTTCTTACCAACTCTGTGAAATGTGGGTTGTTTGAAGAAATGAGCGCCGTGATAGGAGAGTGGCCGAAAACCACAAGGAACGTCGTCAATGATCTGAAAATATAAAAATATTTTACAAACTTTATTACTCAATTTATATTTTATTCATATTATTAATTTAATGGCAAGAGAAAGATACTCTGAAGAAATTTCAACTGCAGCGGAGCCTTATGTACCCTCCCCCTTATATAAATATATAAATAAATATCCCCTTAATAAATTACTCGTAATATTTGGCCTCGTAATCGTCTAGTTAACAGTTAGAACCCCTCGAAGTGGACCGCGGAAACCTAGATCCTTTAATGAGTAATGCTTATTTTGGACTCTGTTTTATTTTATTATTACCTAGTTCATGAAATAAAGATTTTATTACTGAGAGTATTATTTATTATGTTATTAAAGAACATTTTCAGGAATATTTTATTAAGTTATTGTCGCAGCATATTCAACGTGTTCTAAGGTAAAATATAAATGGTATTGCTAAAAATATTAGAATGGTATGGCATGCAGTATATAAAATATTAGGAAAGTTATATATTCTTGATAAAATGAGTTTAAAAATTTAGTTGGTAAAAACCTGCCACGCCTATTAAGCCTTCGGGATAACATATAAGTAGCATTCCTGGGATAAGCCCATTTACACCCTAACTTTTCAAGATTATAAATTAACTACCAGCTTCTTGCGAAAATGCTACTCATATGCCCGATGCAGGAAAGAAGGCTCTTAGTCCAGTCAACAAGGTTAGACGGAACACCTACCCTAACTTGTTAGCCAGACGGGCTTTTACCAACACTTCGGAACTTATGCATATCTAGATGACTATGAAGAGAAGTGCCAAATATTCATCAGTCATCAAAATTAATCTTTTTTACATTCAAAAGCTAAGGGATATTAATCCCATTTCCATTCCCCAAACTAAATATAAGCTGTATTTCTGGTCTCTTAGTAGTATAAACAAAGTACTAAATTTATTATGAAAACTGAAAACGAATTATGAATATCAAAATGAGTATTATTCCACTCAAAGTATCCTCTGGTTTACTCTTGCCTACCAAAGGTTCCCTAAAACAGCTATTCTTTGATATTCCATCTCAGAATAGACTGCATTTCCTAACAACTCAATTTGATATTTTAGAATTTGTTTTATAAATACCTTAAAAATCCGATTATATTACTCAGTACTTCATCTCTACTCCAGACGACCAGAATTTTAATAGAAAAATAGAGAATACCCTTTTACTCAGTTAAATTATAAGTTCATGAAGAAAACATATTCGAAAGTTATAAATGGAGAAATATCAGCCGTTTCAATCTTAGACCCTAAATCTCTAAAGAAACCCTAATTCCCTAGTAATAGTGTGCGATTCTACCCTATTAATCCTATCCTCGGTCCCTACTGTAGTATAACCAAAGCACAGTTCGTACTTACCATTGACCCTGGTACTTTGGAATATACGCAAGTGTGTCCCTATTAGATATAAGCTAAGCATTCGGCGAGTGACTCCGAGATTGCAACCTATCAACTCGAGTTATTGCCCCCCTCCATGGCGTTTTGCACAAAGGCAGGGATGCAACATGGATAGGGCAGGTCCCTATTGTGTATATAATTGGAATAAATAAATATATTTAAAATACAAAGCCTTCGAATACTGTAGATTTCAAGCAAGCCCAGGTTACCCCGGATGGCGCACACGTGACGCCCTTGCTATTCATCTACAGCTGGACATCGAAAAGCTAGGGAGGGAGACGTTTTAAGTCTGCTATGTTGATAAAAAGCAGACCCCAAGACAACCCTCATCTTGGAACAAAATAGACCTCCTTCCATCCGCTGTTTGTCACCGTTAGGATAGCAGATGAAAGGCTAGACTAAACTGTATGTCTAGGCACTGATTTGGTTTTGAATCAAATGAAAAATAAAAATTAGGAGCCTTCAGATATAGAATCAAGTAAACATTTTCCAAACAACTACATTTCTATTGAAAACTCCTATAGAAAACTATTAGCAAAGTGGACACACTCTATCCAATGATATCTAAGTTCAAACATAACAGAAACACATATTTCCGCCATGCCAAAACAAAGACACAATTCCAAGTTCTACTCTATGAGATTTGGGACTTGCGTCTTAATCTCGATAAAGCTAAGCACTCAGAACAAAATGGACAGAGCTTCCCCACTACTCACCAATAATTTCCGCGTACTATGCAAAAACCAAAGTCAGTTGTCGGTCCGGACGCTAGTCAAAGACTAATTCGCATCGCCCCTCTTCAATCCTTTTATACTATTATTCTTGTCGTCAGTGACGACAAAAGTGTCTTCAGTGAAGACAAAAATGTCGTCAATGAAGACAACCCATTGTCCAAGGTCATTCACCCTGTCTTCACCGAAGACAAAAGTGTCGTCAGTGACGACAAAAATGACCTTGGCAAGGACAAAACTGTCGTCAGCGAAGACAACCCATTGTTCTCGGTCATTCACCCTGTCTTCAGTGAAGACAAACCACCGTCCCTTAATATGCCCACTTACCTTACCGAAATATAAGTCTTACATACTTTACTTAAAGCTTAAAACCGTTTAACGCCGACTCTCGACATGTTTTTGCACGTAGTTCCTATGTCTCATACTTTAAGGTTTACTCTTGATTAACCATGATGACCTTAATCGGTGCCATATATGATTTTCTTACTTAAACCTTATGTCCTACATGTTAAGATCCATAATAAAATGCTGATGAGGGTAGTTTTAAATCGTATTTACGTACGCGCATGCACAACCAAAGTATGTTTGAGTTAAGATTTTTCCCATTATGATTCCAAATATTACGTTCATACTGAAGTATTTCGTATTTTCCTCCATAATAATGTTTATTTTCTTTTAAACATATAAAAGAAATTAATTATTTAATTATTGTAATCTTTTATCTACCTCACGCTTTTTGAATTTTACAGTTTAAAATGTTACCTAGATGGCTCCTCGCACACAACTGTCAATGATGTCAATGTCATCCTTATGTCAACAAAAAATATGTTGTTTATTTTCTCTAATAGATTCTTGCTGTTATCTTGTCTTTCTATGAAGTTGTTTAGTAATTAATTTAATAGTGGATACATGTGATAAAGACTAGACCGTGAAACCAAGTAATTTAAGCTTCCATTGCCTCGAATATTCAATAAAATCATGAGAAAAGTACTGGAGTACTTAGGAACTACCTGGAAAGTTTCCTTTAACTGCTGAAAATGTAAGTTTTATATTGAGATATTAGTTTTAATACTGTATTTTAGGCATAGGGCCAGTCACACTTAGGGTCCGGTTTTTCCATTTTTGGGTGCATTTAGTTAAGTATATTATGTGATGAAATATTTTTAATGCTGACTGGCTTCTTTCTTTCTTAGCAATCTCCGTCTCCTTAAAACCATATTTTTTGAGTCGTCTTGGTAAATCCTTGTGATCAGGTTTACCTACGTTCTGCGCACGCCTTTCTTCATAACTTTTAAGATCAAGTTCTTTTTCTTCTTCCTCGCCTTATTTCGGCATTTGGCAACGGCTCATGGGAGCCTAGGGTCCACTTGACAACAGCTAATCCAAAGAATTGACGTAGGCATTCGTTTTTACGAAAGCGACAGCCATCTGGCCTTCCAACCCAGAGGGTAAACTAGAAACTTTATTGGGATTAGCCCGATTTCCTCACGATGTTTTCCTTCACCGAAAAGCAACTGGTAAACATCAAATGATAAGTTGTTCCACTGATTTGATGAGGATGCTGAGATGGGCTGGTGGAGTAACGCTGTTGGATCATGTTAAGATGAAACAGGAGCTGAGTTTTCAATATTTTAGATAAATATACCCGTCTCGCTAACGGAAGCGGCTTCTAAAACTAGTGCGATAAGGACAAGGCGAAAATCCTGCGTAAAAATCTCAAAAATCGAGGTTTCGTACTCGACTGTTTCCTCCTCCAAAACTTAACCAATTCTAACCAAACTTGGAAATCTAAATGATTATAAAATTATCTGTGTCGGACCGTTTTGCTTTTTTGGCTAATTGATATTAGTTTTGAATACTACGCTTCTCATTGCAGCATAGTCAATTAGGCCATTTTGGCCATTTTTGAAGGGCTATAATAGCGCCTTAAAAATCAAAAAAAGCACAACGGTCCGACACAGATATTGACAATATTAATCTGTGTTGAAAAAAGCATCAAAACCCTCGGAGGAGACAGTCGAGTACGTTTGTATGGAGAAATGACCACTCCTGTTGGCTAGAGGCAGTTTCAGAGTAAGGCCAATCGAAGATAAACTCACCGAAAATCGACTCCGATGGTATGGCCACGTCATGAGACGCACACCAGACCACATGACGAGAAAGGTGCTAGAGATGAGTGAGAAGCCTAGTGGTCGCGGGAGGCCCAAGACAAATGGCCGGATGTCTTGTAAAAAAATCTAAAAACACAAAGAATACGTACCACCAGAGACGACCCAGGACAGACCCTCCTGGCGATGCCATATTAAGGAGAGCCGACCCCAAGTAAATGGGATAAGGCTAGGAAGAAGAAGAAGTTGTTCCACTCACTTGACACCGTTAAACATGTTAAGCCGCCGTCGCCGGGGCTCCGGTCCTTCCCCCGGCGGCGCCCGCAGACGCTCCCAGTTTAGTTTCGCAGAGAAACACAGAAGAACCCGTCCGACTGCAAAAATAAATTTGGATAGCATCGTTATGACACGACTCAAATATTAATAATTTTCATATTATCAAGCTGTATTGAAACACTTCATTCGAAGTTTTCATTATGAATTAACTTTATTATTAATTTCACATCAAAAGAAAATGTTAATGCATTTTTTTTTTGGAGACGCAATACATCTTCGTAGATAATGACTGTATTATAGATATTCAAGATGCAAATTATGTCGAGTTTCATTTAGTCAACCAATAAATTTCCTCTGGGACCCGATTCTTAAAAATAAAATGCGTCCGTCTGTCCTTGAGTTTATTAAATAAGCAAAAAATAAAATAGGTCGGCGATCCGGATGCGGACTGCTGTCCGCCATTTGGTGACCCCTGTTAAAACCGGACCTGGTAGACCGTATTTCGCATCGGTCTATTCAGCCACCAGTGCAATGTTTATCAAAAACTTGTAACTTTAATACAAGTGGAAGTCCCTTACTGACAGCTTTTGTTAGAAAGGGACTTCTACTTGTATTACAAGTTACAAGCTTTTGATAAACAGGGAACAGGTGGCTCTCCGGTTTTACATAATATACTCTTATCGTCTGAAATAGACACCAAGGCCATTGATGGTGAAGAAGGAAAATTAAAATAAATCTACATAAATTAATCAGCTTTTCGTAATCAAGTCGTTGAACCGTCGACCGGTTGTATGGATCGTAAACATGGCACTAAAAAAGGAAAATATAAAAAAAAAATATCTTACCTAAAGACTTCTGCGGGATAAAACATAAATCGTACAACGTTCCAAGAATATTAAGAATCAGAATGGCTACAAAAACTGTAGCCACAATAATGTCCCCGGTGTCTATGGGGATGGTTGCACCGAACTCGGTGCAGTAGACCTGGTCTTCCACCAGCCGCGCTTGGAGCTGGTGGGTCTGCTGGAGCGAGAAGTTGAGGCAGGCCTCGAGGGCCTCGCGGACTGTGTGGTTGCCGAGGTACTGCCGACATTTCTTCGTCACGCAGATGCCCCAATGTATTAAATTGTGGTCGTAATGTGTGATGTTGCTAGCTGAATATTCCTGAAACAACATGAGGTTTAGAATAGTTAGAAGTGAAGGTTCCATCGCCCTGTAAACTGCACTGTAAACTGTACATCGGTGGACCTTATGCCTTTTGTAGGTCCACCGATGTGTAGTTGAGTGTAGCTGTTTGTTCATGATAATTGCAAGCTCTCTTAACAACTATGTGTGCGTTTAACGACTATGTGTGCGTTTAACGACTATGAGCTAAAAGGAGCCATCGAAATCATCATTTTAGTCTCTTGACATCCAGTGCTGAGCATAAGCCTCTTTTCGTTAACTCTACTTATCTCGGTCCTGGGCCAATCTAATCTCTTCTAGGTCGCGATCTTCCGAATGTCGTCCACCCAACGAGCTAACGGACGTCAGGAGTTGGCGCAGGTAAAAAGGAAGAAGAAAGAAAGGAGTTAAAAGGTTTTTTATTTCATTCTCCTGATTCGTTGAGAAGTCTTTAATCACGACTCGTGATGGAGCGAAGGAGTTCATAACTATAATACCTCTAGCAAGAATGACTCTTGCCATTTTTATACAGTAGACGAGCCAACTATCAACAAGTGGTCGGTCAAGAAGTATACTTGTATGATATGAAGCAATTCGCTGCTGGCGTTGGCAGTCAGCCTGGCGGTGACGTAGCAGTAGCGGTCACCTGGCCCGCGCAGGCACGGGTAGAACTCGTCCAACTTGAACAATGGCGGCAGACGGTCGACTTACTTGTATGACTTGAAGCAGTTCGCTGCTGGCGTTGGCAGTCAGCCTGGCGGTGACGTAGCAGTAGCGGTCACCGGGCGCGCGCAGGCACGGGTAGAACTCGTCCAACTTGAATAATGGCGGCAAACGATCGTATTCTGTTTCTGCAACAATAATAGAGGAATTTAGGTTGTAGAATGACCATCGCTGAATTAAATTAGAGTCAAGTCCTGACGTTATCCGTTTCGGGTAGTAATTTTTTTGTTAAACCAGAATTATCTTCAGGGTGGTCTCATGATCTGTTGATGGGATTCATGAGGAATTAAAGGTGCCTTTTTTAATGCATAGGTATATGCTGAGCCAATTGCCTACTCTGAGGGCTGACAGGTCTTTTACGGCATAGTCCAATTGCTGTCAGCTAACAGTAGCTTATATTCAGACGCCGCTGCTAGAGCAGACAAAGCCCTAAAATACCATCCATCCATTTATTTGTTTCAATATAGATACCTTCAAAACTCAATCCATTTATTTGTTTCAATATAGATACCTTCAACTCAAAACAGCCGTTATTAGTTACGACATATTAGAGGCTGTGATACTAAATAAATAGACCTTTAGACTGTAGGGGACAACATACGTAACTCGTACGAAAGAAATTTTGCCCAAGTTAAAACGGTTTGCTCTCGCTCGGTCAATTAGGGTAAACATACTAGTGCTCGACATGCTAATGCCCAATAGATGACACCGTGCTGTCACCTCTATTGACAATGACTTAAGTTTCAAGACATGTACTGAAACCGCGTCGAGCACCAGTACGTTTACTTACCAACACAAAATTACCATTCAAATAGTAGATAATTCCTGATGTCTGTTGCATGAACATGACACACACGAAAAACACTATTGAAAATTTCATGTTCACAAATTGGTTAAACAATAATCACTTTTTCAAAAAGGTTATTTTGCATTTCTTTCATTTATGTATAATTCGGATATATTTTAGTAATTATGCAATATAACTAAGTACCAATCGAAAACTCACATCGTATGGAAATGAGCAAAAAAGCCAACTTTGTTGCCTAGCTCGCTTGTTTGGCTAGCATGACCCGACAAAAATGAGTCGTATAATTTTATAGCCGTCAACATAATTCATATTATACGAGAAAAATTGACTAAAAACCGTCCCAGAAACCGAGGACCGCTTTTTGATCACCTGTGGCCAAATTCATTCTTTCGGGGCGATTATTTCCAAAAATGTTATTTTTTATGAAAAATTGGTTTTTTGAACATTACCACTTTTCGTGCAAGGGAAGTAAAATTATAAATACATTCAAATATATTTATACAACTAAGTACCTATACCAAATCGCAGGTTTCTAACATCAATGATCACAGAGCAAAGCCATGGACAGACAGACGGACAGACAGTTGACTACGGAACTCTAAAAAACAGGCACTTGAAATTGATCTTTAAACGTTTTTTTTTTAATCCTTATATTCCTGAAAAAACGAAAAATAGCCAAAATTTTAATAATAGTTTAAGTATTTAAATCTTCAATTTAGTAGTATATCAGTTAAATTTATGTTTCATTGCCAAGGGACTTAGATAAGTGGAATAGAATGTATATTAGTTAACTTACATTAAAATAACTATGACTCTAGAAAAAAAAATCAGAAAAAATCTATGAAAAACGCACAGTTATTAAAAACGATCATGCTAGCGTCCAATGAAAAACTCGCGACTTTTCTCGTCTAAAAACAACTTTAAAACTTGTTTTTGTCTCAGTCTTTTACAACATAGTATAGCATCATAATAAGCAGCATAGTTGTATATTTTTATTTTAATAGTATAATGTTCAAGGTACTTGAGGTCACAAGTCGCCTTGTAGATATAGTTAGGTGCTATCAGGGCTATAACCGCGAAAATAGAAGTTCGCAAATTGCGGGCATTTTTCTCTGTCACTCTAATTACGCCTTCATTGGAGTAAAAGAGAAAAATCCCCGCAATTTGCGAATTTTGGTTTTCGCGGTAGCCCCTCAGATATATCGGAGCGGCCGAGGTGTTCACATATTTAAACAAAAGAGTAAATAATTTTTTTCTTGTCACCCGTTGCCATGGTTACGTTCCCCTAGGTCACTTTGTAAAACCTGATTTTGGCATTTAAGTTCACCAAACTCTAGTTTTTGTACAACTTTTTAAGCTAAGCTACTACGGTATGCAGGGCACTATAAAGAAAAAAAATTTAGACATGTTTTCTTGATTTTTTTACCAAGCCAGTTGTAATCTTTTAAGGTTTACCTAAGAGCATTGCCCTTGTAAATATAGTCTAATTTACGTACGTACGAACGTTTTATGAAGAAAGTGTATCGCAAAGGGTCTAGAACGCAAAATGCCTACTTTTTATATCACCACATTTTACATAGGTAGGTTAGGTTCGTTAGATATCTTCAAAAACCGGGCAAGTGCGAGACGGACTCGCGCACGAAGGGTTCCGTACCATAATGCAAAAAAAAAAACAAAAAAAAGCAAAAAAAAAACGGTCACCCATCCAAGTACTGACCACTCCCGACGTTGCTTAACTTTGGTCAAAAATCACGTTTGTTGTATGGGAGCCCCATTTATATCTTTATTTTATTCTGTTTTTAGTATTTGTTGTTATAGCGGCAAAAGAAATAAGTACATCATCTGTGAAAATTTCAACTGTCTAGCTATCACGGTTCGTGAGATACAGCCTGGTGACAGACGGACGGAAGGACGGACGAACGGACGGACGGACAGCGAAGTCTTAGTAATAGGGTCCCGTTTTACCCTTCGGGTACGGAACCCTAAAAACAGCCAAAAATAGGAGCCCCGCGGAAGCGGGGCTCCGTCGACATCGCTATAAAGTTAAGATAAAACGGAAAAAATAATTCGGGCATTTTGCGTTCTAGACCGTATGCAATGTAGACTAATAATTTATTTCGCTTTTAATGAACTGTGACGCGGTGGGCAAATTTATGTTAGCAAAGTTTTATAATTTTACGGTATCAATTTTTGTAGGCAATTTGCCCTTAATTAAAATATCAAAATAAATCCTGCACTTTTTGTTAGCTCCCTCTTAAATGCGAATTTTAATGTGACGGAACAGGAACACCAAATGGATAAACAATTTTTTTTTTATTCGTCTTTTCTGGACAGCCTAAGACCAAAGGCCATACTGCCTAGTCTTCAGTGAAATAAAATGTTAAGGGGCCCACTGATTAACAGTCCGCCGGATGGTATCGGCCAGTGGTTCGGAACTATCAAAATTTTGTTCTAACTGACAGGCCGATACCGTCCTGCGGACTGTTAATCAGTGGGCACCTTTATAGTTTATCTGTGAACTGGTTTACGGGGATTACCTCTTAAATATATACCTATATTATTACATTATATTTTACTATCAGAAATTTGGACTTTGGAGGTAATTATGGTTATTAATGTATTCTAATAACATTTATTCGATAGAATTAGAAACGTAGCAAATACCAGGGCTCGGAACCGGTTTTTTTAATCCCAACATAGCCCAATATGTTTTAAATAATTTTATGCTTTTTCCATAGGACTGAATCATGTATTTAGGTAACGACTTATTATTAAATTGACCCATCAAAAATGAAATAATAAACCAATAAACGAAAAAGAACGTAATAATACCGGTATTTTTTGTATGAAGAAAAAACTGGTTGTAAGCCTTGGCAACCTACCACAATTTTGGCATTGGAGGCTAGCATGATATTTGAATTGAATTGAATTGAAATTATTTATTTCAGGCATAGAACCCAGTGTTAGTACAAAATATATAATTTAACTACCTATATTTACGTTAGTATGTATATATGTATATGTATGTTATTTGTTGACAATATATTTTTTATTTATTTGTTTGACATTAAAATTGGTTATTTATTCGGTTAGTAACTGTTTTATTATATTAAAATCAAGGTTCGGATAATGTCTCAGGATTAGATATAAGGTAACATAAGTTACCATAGGTTATGTTGTAGTCGGTTTGAAAAACATCCTAAAATCATTATTTATTTTTAAAAATAAAATGTGACCACGAATAGGTAGGTTGAGATAATTACAAGGAAAACGAATGCAGGTAGGTTGCATGTTCTTAAGCAGAAAATACTTGTTGTATTTTATCACAGGCAATTATTATGACACTGTTGTAAAGGTAGATAATTAACAACTGTTATTAACTATTATAAATCTAAACCTATTATATATAGGTACAAGTACATATTTTACTACTTCATACCTACTTATATCAGCACTATCCAGCAGTATAGTGTTTCGTATTTTTTTGATAAAAAAAAAACTATTCGTTGACATTTAAAACGAGGTTATATCAAATGTTATTTTAAGTGTTTTCACCGACACATTATTTAATATATTTTTAATATTTTATTAGGTTCTTAAAGTTAGATCAAGATAAGTCTGCAATGATTTTGATAGCACACATATTGGAAGTGTTATTTTAAACGTCAAACTTATATTAATTTAAATAACACTTGCACTGCGTATGCTATCAAAATCGTTGCAGACTTTTCTTGGTCTACGTCTATTATGCCTTGCTTAAAATGTCCTTTTATTTTAAACTAGTAATTGATGTAATTATATTTTATTGTTATCAGCAAAAAACCATACGCATTCAAAACGGGTCATGCTTGCCGGTTCCACCATAGTTTTGCTCATTAGCACCGCGCTTGAATCTCGTCACTTCTAAACCATTCAAGTTTACGCGCGGTGCGGTGGTATGCAATTAAATGTATGCACAATAAAATATCCACATTATACTCGGTGGCAAAAAAAAATACTGCATTCCCGCTGCCAGGGAGGTTTTAGGATTATACTGAGCAACTTTTACTATGAGACCAACCCCGAGATCACGAAAAAAAATTTACCCTCCCTTTAGAAATTGGACCAACCAAAATGTATGAATCAGCTAAAAAATTTTTTTTCACGATTTCGGTATTTGTCCCATAGTAAAAGTTGCTCAGTATAATCCCAAAACCTCCCTGGCAACGGGAATGCAGTTATTTTTAGCCAACCTGTAAATAGTGATAAATATATAATAAAAAAACGCATAAATATAGTGATAATTATTATAAAAAAAATGTAATACTCGTATTATAGAACTGGCTAGTGAACATGAAAATTTTAATAGTGCTTTTTGTGACGTGCATCCTGCAGCATGCAGCGGGAGTTATTTACTATTTGAATGGTAATTAAATATGTTTTTTTCGTTATAATTTTAGCCGCTAAATTTAATGCCTATTATATGGACAAAATTATTCATAATGTGTCCATACTGTCCATGCAATTTTGCATCTTGCTGTACACATTTTAAAGCTTATACGGTCAAGGCATACCTTGTACAGTAACTCAGTAACAATACATTTATCGTACACGTACCGTAAAACGGGGTGAGTAGGTTTCGCGGGGAGAGTTGGATTATGAATGGGGAGAGAAGGTTTGAGAGGGGGGTGAGAGGGGATTTTAAGGCTACTGCTACAAAAATAATGTATTCCAATATAAAATGGGGCTATAGTAATACGCATAATAAAAAAAATCGATCCAACAATCTTCCAAAATCACCTTTGTATGAAAAACCCTCTCACCCCAAATACGAGGCACTACGGGGTGAGGTGGGTTTTCCTATTTATCGTCAAAGTTAGGAAATGGAACTATCCAAAATAAAATACAAACTAAAATACAAACGTCCTAACCACTTATTATATACACCATTCAGTTTTCACATGTAAAAATAAAATTTTGTCGAGGTTTGAAAGTCAAATTTCACCCAACTCACCCCATTTTAAGGTACCTTGTCACAGTGACCATATTATAGTATGAGGTCCCTAGCGACTTTCATCACTATAACCACAAGAAATTTGGAATTTTTCGTCAAGACCAAGCACCTATGTAAAAATTATTCCAGCATTTTGATGTAGGTATACCTAAGTTGCGTAATAGAGGGATGAATCCTGTACAAAAAAAATATTACACCATGTACGAAATACTTCAAATTTTAAGCACAAAAAAATGCCACAACATGTATACTACAGACAGATGTAGTGCATAATTGTTTTCCATCGTAAATCAAGTATGGAATGGACTCATATCATAGCCGCTCTCGAGAACGACGGCCCGATTCGAACTTTAAGATACGTCAGTTAATAGATCTAGAAACGATATGGATTAGATATGTCAATGTGACGATTCTCCAAACAAAAACGTCACTTTTGACACTGACACATCTAAACCATAACGTTTCTAGATCTATTAATTGACGTCTCAAGTCGACCACTGACTAAACAAGCCGCCGGACGATATCGGCCTGTCAGTTAGAACAAAAATTAGACAGTTCCGAACAACTGACCGGCCGATATCGTCCGGCGGACTGTAGTCAATGGTCGGCTTTAGTTCGAATAGGGCAGCGAGGCTCCTCCGATTTGACTTATGTCTAGGGGCAACGGTGATCGCTTCCCATCAGGCAGCTAGTCACCTTGTTTGCTGACTATCACATAAAATAATATATTTGTCACCAAGGTGCAAGACGTCGAATACGTCATTACCAAACTTAAATGGAGCTGGGCGGGACATGTTGCCAGGCAGAGTGATGGCATGACAGGTGGGCCAAAATGTGGCCGCTTAGAGACGAAAGGAGTGTCTGGCGTCCGTTGGCTCGTTGGGTGGACGACATTCGGAAGATTGCGGGTCACTTCTCGATGAGGTTGGCTCGGGACCGGGATAAGTGGCGTACTCGAAGAGAGGCCTATGCTCAGCAGTGGGCGATAAAAGGCTGATATGATGATGTGTCTGCGAATAGGTCTTCAGCAGACGCATACTCGTATATACGTATAGGTAGGTAGTACTAGCTATTTACCTTTAACATTGCTGTGCATACATAGCTAGTACTATCTACCTAATTATAGTCTTTACGATGGTAAAGACTATTTTGATTTTGATTTTTTTGATTTTGAGTTCTTATAGTTATTACCTTTCGTTTCAGAAACGGAGTATGATCGTCTGCCGCCATTGTTCAAGTTGGACGAGTTCTACCCGTGCCTGCGCGCGCCAGGTGACCGCTACTGCTACGTCACCGCCAGGCTGACTGCCAACGCCAGTAGCGAACTGCTTCATATCATACAAGTATGACACTACCATCATCATCATTTTAGTTTTCAGTCACCCACTGCTGAGCATAGGCCTCTCTTCGTGTACGACATTTATCCCGGTCTTGGGCTAGTCTCATCCAAAAGGCGCTTCTTTCATCCGGAAACCTTACCTTACCTGCCAGGTCCTTGGTAATGTGGACCGACATTTCGACGATGATTAAGTGACCCCACGCACTCACGACTTATGAGCGCCGGCGTGGAAGTGTGTGGGGAGATTTAAGAATGTCATGACCGGACTGGACCAAACGCGGGAATGTCATGACAAGTCATGTCATTACTCATGATAGTGTCGGGGCCGTATATAAAACACGGCCTGGAATAGACAGTTAAATAAAACACAACAGATACTTGGATAGTTTTTAAAAGACAAAAGATACCTACTTGGATCATCATCACCATCATCTCAGCCATATGACGTCCACTGCTGAACATAGGCCTCCCCCTTTTTTGGGGGGTGAATGCCATAATCGCCACGCTTGGCAGGCTGGTTAGCGATCGCAGTCGAGTACACCGAATTTGAGGGACGCTGCTGCCCGTCCACCGGTGGTCTTGGACGTGGTTTAAGGACTTACCCGGGTCCTGGACGTAGTTTAAGGACATACCCGGGTGCCTACTTGGATAGTTGTTAGTAACCTTTGAACCTTAACCATATTGAGGGCTTTTCTTATCCTCCTGTATGCTGTTTCAGGAATATTCAGCAAACAACATCACACATTACGACCACAATTTAATCCATTGGGGCATCTGCGTGACGAAGACATGTCGGCAGTACCTCGGCAACCACACAGTCCACGAGACCCTCGAGGCCTGCATCAACTCCTCGCTCCAGCAGACCCACCAGCTCCAAGCGCGGCTGGTGGAAGACCAGGTCTACTGCACCGAGTTCGGGGAAACCATCCCCATAGACACCGGGGACATCATTGTAGCTACAGTTTTAATTGCGATCCTTGCTCTAAATCTTCTTGGGAGTCTTTACGATTTCTGTTTTGTCCCGGAGAAGTCTGTAGGTAAATCATTTTTATAACAATTTGTTCCATTATTAGATCTAGAATACCTTTGTTTAAATGTGTACACACGAAGCATAAGAACTGTAACTCATTTTGAAATGTAATTCAATTGTATACCTCATACCTACTTATACGATATGTTCAACGATTGAAAGATATTTCAAAATATGAGGTGGCCACTGACGAGCCTTCCAACAGTCCAAATAGCGTGGCTGCAATCCAAAATCGGTCCATGACTGTCAAAAAAGTACAATGTTTAATACTAGGATGCCGTCCATTTGGATGAATCCATTGTAACAGCATCAATTTGGAAGGCTCGTCAGTGGCCTGCTTTGCTGTTCTTATGCTTAGTGCGGCAGCATCAAAATCTTATGGTTTTTATTTAGGTAAGTAAATGACCCGTTAATGAACGGTAACATTTGAATTTGAATCGGTGTATTAGTTAGAATTGTCATTATTTAGGTCATTACAGAAAAACTCCAAGAGTGTAAAGAAGTAAAAATAACTAACGGTATCCACGGACAATGAATCATTTAAATCCAGTAAGTAGTATGTTAGAATGTCGTCGTCATTTTAAAGTTCAAATCTGATCCCGATTTAAATTGATTGAGGCTTTCATTTGACAGTTGGAAGAGTCCTGCTATGTTTTTCGGTGAAACGCAACTGGAAACGTCTGTCTTCACCGTCGGGGGAAGGCCCGGAGCCGCGGCTACGGCGGCTCAAGATGTTTAACGGTGTCAAGTGAGTCTAATAACTTCATCTTCTTTTGTCATCAATTTTATTTCATGCGATTCAAGCTATTATCGCTGACTGTACATTTTAATAATAGATTTAAGCAATATTGTAAGCGACCTGAATATTTTTTTTTCTTCTTCTTCTTCTTATCGTTCAACAAGCAAGTAATACTCATCGAGACAATTCTAATAAATCTCAACACAATTAGGTTGCATTTTACCACAGACTTCCCATGACCACCAGTGCTCATCATCAGATCAGCTCGATGGTACCATAATATTGCATTGTCAGTATGTATGTGAAGTTCCAAAAGAAAAGAATAGGTACTTTTTATTACACAACTCAATCACCTCAGTTATGAAATAAGAATAATGTGCTATTATTTGTTTACTACTTTTTTTCAGATCATTCACGACGTTCCTTGTAGTGATGGGACACTCGCCGATGGCGGCACTCATTACCTCAAATAACACACATTTCATAGAATTGGTAAGAAAATACTATACTGCCCTTATGGTCCCGTGTATTGAAGAGCCAACAGGAGTGGTCATTTCTCCATACAAACGTACTCGACTGCTTCCTCCGTGGGTTTTGATGCTAGAGCATTTTTTCAACACAGATTAATATTGTCAATATCTGTGTCGGACCGTTTTGCTTTTTTGAATATTTTTGTTTTTTAAGGCGCTAGAGCCCTTCAAAAATGCCGCTAGGAGAAGCGTAGTATTCAAAACTGATATCAATTAGCCAAAATAGCAAAACGGTCCGACACAGACAATTTCATAATCATTTAGATTTCCAAGTTTGGTTAGGATTGGTTAAGTTTTGGAGAAGGAAACCGTCGAGTACGAAACCTCGATTTTTGAGATTTTCACGCAGGATTTTTCGCTATGTCCTTATTGCACTAGTTTTAGGAGCCACTTCCGTTAGCGAGATGGGTATACTTACCTAATATATTTAAAACTCAGCCCCTGTTTCGTCTTAAGCTACCCCGCACCTCCACCATGTAAAGGGACACGAACTAGCACTAGCACTAACTATGTGGATGACATTCAAACACACTTCGATGATCTTCTGTACATTTATTCTTTTCCTATATTTTAGCTAAATTAAAATAATAAGCGGCTAGCCTTTATGACTGCGTCTTTAGGAATACTGGTTCCATCTGCAGCGAACATCTGCACCCCGTTCCATCTGCAGCGAGATCAGATTCTATATTCAAATAAAGTGACTAGCCAGTCACTGATCAAAAAGGTTATAAACGTTGCAAGCCTTTACAGCACTTACAGCGAGTTGCAAAATTGAGTATTAGACATTGTGGAAATGAGAAAATTAATGAATTAATGGCCTGTTATTTGGTGTAAGCAATTAAGCATATCATGCTCAAAATTATTGCCATTAATTAATTAAGTCGCTGGCAAAAGCTAGTATTTTCACTAGTTCTCAAAGCTGATCAAACTTATTTCTCCATTTGCAGACGTACTACAATCCACTATACCACATATTCCACAACGGGAACCTGATCGTGCAGAGTTTCTTCATGACCTCGGGCTTCTTGCTCGCTTTCAACCTGCTGGTGGTGGAGGAGAAGGTTAAACTGACGTGGATCAAGTTCCCTAAGTGGACCATGTTGAGGTGGATGAGGTAAGATCACAAATTTCAATCTGACTGACATAAAGTCACCCCACACTAGCGTTTCCCGCGTAGTTCATTCATTATAGATTTTGACCTGTGAATAATTAGTTCTTGGATTTTTTTTCGTAGGTCCCTCGGGGGGGTCAGAATCAAATTTCCTACAGTTTTTGTCCTCACTGTTTTACTGTAAAATCAAAAATGGCCGAGTTATTCAAGAAGAACCGTTTGTTTGAAATATACGCAAGAGCCTGATTCAGTCTACTTTTTAACCGACTTCCAAATCCCAAAGGAGGAGGTTATCAATTCGGTTGTATGTTTTTTTTTTTTTATTTTTTATTTTTTTTTATTTTTTTTATGTTTGTTACTCCATATCTCCGTCATTACTGGACCGATTTTGAAAATTCTTTTTTTGATTGAATGTATATGCATACAGATTGGTCCCGTTTTTGTCAAAACCCAGTTCTGATGATGGGATCCATGAGGAATCGAGGGAACTCCTCAAATCTTAAAGGCATACATATAGTGATTTTTGGGTTTTTATCAACAAATCAAGCATATACATCCAAAAAAGTGACATATGATGAAGTGGAACTGCTGATGATGATCAGAACGGAACTCTTCAACGACGCATAGTTCACGTTTGGCGATTTGTCCTCTTCGTTATGTTTGTTAAGCAAGTTAAGTTTTTAAGCCACATTTTTGTCAAGCTCGAGTTCTGATGATGGGATCCATGAGGAATCGAGGGAACTCTTCAAATCTTAAAGGCATGCGTATAGAGATTTTTGTATTTACATCAGAAAATCAAGCATTTTCATTAAAAACTCTCGCATTTGATGAAGTGGAACTGCTGATGATGATCAGAACGGAACTCTTCAACGACGCATAGTTCACGTTTGGCGATTTGTCCTCTTCGTTATGTTTGTTAAGCAAGTTTAGTTTTTAAGCCACATTTCTGTCAAGCTCGAGTTCTGATGATGGGATCCATAAGGAATCGAGGGAACTCCTCAAATCTTAAAGGCATACGTATAGAATTTTTTGTATTTTCATCATAAAATCAAGCATTTACATTAAAAACTGTCGCATTTGATGAAGTGGAACTGCTGATGATGATCAGAAGAGAACTCTTCAACGACGCATAGTTCACGTTTGGCGATTTGTCCTCTTCGTTATGTTTGTTAAGCAAGTTTAGTTTTTAAGCCACATTTCTGTCAAGCTCGAGTTCTGATGATGGGATCCATGAGAAATCGAGGGAACTCCTCAAATTTTAAAGGCATGCGTATAGAGATTTTTGTATTTTCATCAGAAAATCAAGCATTTTCATTAAAAACTGTCGCATTTGATGAAGTGGAACTGCTGATGATGATCAGAACGGAACTCTTCAACGACGCATAGTTCACGTTTGGCGATTTGTCCTCTTCGTTATGTTTGTTAAGCAAGTTTAGTTTTTAAGCCACATTTCTGTCAAGCTCGAGTTCTGATGTTGGGATCCATAAGGAATCGAGGGAACTCCTCAAATCTTAAAGGCATACGTATAGAATTTTTTGTATTTTCATCATAAAATCAAGCATTTACATTAAAAACTGTCGCATTTGATGAAGTGGAACTGCTGATGATGATCAGAACAGAACTCTTCAACGACGCATAGTACATGTTTGGTGATTTCGAATTTCGGTTTTGACTTGGACTGGGACCCGGACTCATACCCGGATCCGGTTCGGACCCGGACTCGGACTCGGACCCGGACTCGGACCCGGACTCGGATCCGGACTCGGACCCGGACTCGGACCCGGACTCGGACCCGGACTCGGATCCGGACTCGGACCGGGACTCGGACCCGGACTCTGACTCAGAGACCCGGACCTTGACCCGGAAAACCACTATGATACCTAAACTAAATAAACCACTATGATTACCTACCATAAAATGTGGGTATGATGATGCCAAACCCCTCCCGCTCAAACTCCCGTACACCGCACCGCATGCGCCGTTAAGTGGGTTAGGTTAGGTTTGAACTGCGATCCTCACAGAACCGAACAAAAGTGGGTTAGGTTTGGTTAGAACTGCGAGTCTTACAGAAACGAAATGCTACTAGAAAAGTGGGTTTGATTAGGTTCGAACTGCGATCCTCACAGAACCGAACTGCTATCAGAGAAGTGGGTTAGGTTAGGCTAGAACTACGACCCTTACGGAAACGAAATGCTACTAGAAAGTACTCGTTTTACCTCCTTTTCTACATAGTGCACCATCTACCATAATCTTTCACCGGGCCCCATAGAAGTCGGTTTTTTTTTCTTAAAAATTATTGAATTTAAACTCCCAAAAAAATCCAAGAACTAATTATTCACGGGTAGGGTCGGTTTTTTGGATATAATGACTGTACTAGGGCGTCGGCGTCTAATAGTCAACTCGGTCGGCTCGGCCACAACATTACGTGACTGGCGATGGCGGCAGCGACATAGGTGGGAACATCATCATCATCATTTCAGCCTATATACGTCCCACTGCTGAGTACAGGCCTCCTCTCACGCGCGAGAGGGCTTGGGCTATAGTCCCCACGCTAGCCCAATGCGGATTGGGGACTTTAGGTGGGAACGAAAGGTCCGATCTCTGTGTCTTGCTCCAACATATGGTTATCCCTGCCGCCGTGGAAAGTCGCTCAATGTGGCCGAGCCGTACGCCTACTGCTCGACGTATCGTTGGCGCAACCGCGCAGTGACGCCATATTTCATAGCGCTGACTTTTTATAAACTACGTTGGTGACAAACAAGCATCGGCCCGCCTGATGGGAAGCAGTCGCCGTAGCCTATGGACGCCTGCAACTCCAGAAGAACATGCGCGTTGCCGACCCTCGTTGGGCTCTGGCAACCTCACTCACCGGCAGGAACACAACACTAATTTGACTAGATGCCGACGCTCAAAAGAATCTAGGGTGAGGTGGCTCATAGATGTCATATAAATACTAAAGAAAAAGTGAGTCGTGTGTAATCGTGCGTCTCGCCCGCGCCAACACATGTACGGACAAGAACGAGCGAATGCACGATAACTGACTGCCGTATTCGAACTTCAAGATATTCACAAGAGACGACACGTACTAGATCCATTCTAGATACGTTATAGTTTAGATATCAACTAGTTCTCTTTTGCAGCGCAATTCGGGCAACCAATGTCACTTTTACGTTAGATAGAGTAAGATATCTATTAGATGCGAATTGGATCTCTAAGTCATATCCTGTGGAAATCGTTCAAGAGTATCTCCAGAATCGCGCAAATGTCAAATTTGACAGGTTAGATTTTAAACCTATCATAAATCGTTATCGTATCTTGGTGATGTCTAAAAGATATATAATAGATGTCTATTTCAAATTCAGAATCGGGCCCTGAATGACATCAGTTAGATAAGTTAGATGTCATTCTGATATACTTGGACGTTCGAATTGGCCGGTTACTCTACGATATGTGATGTGCCACACACGTGGATAAACATGAATAAACATTGAGGTAATATTAGATGGATCAGCGCCCTTTACTAGAACCGGTACTCGGAGTAACATGAATCACCTATTTATTTAAATTAGCTAAATAGAATCACAATGTGTATTTAAAAGAATACACACCGCTAATTGATTTACCTTTTTCTGTGTAAATACTTAGTTGTGTTTTAGTTTTTAGTAGAATCGGAACAAACATGACTCTAGTAACAAGCGCGTTGCAAATATTTGAGGTAACAGAAATATTACGGCCTTCATGTGTGAGATATGTATGTGTGTTTTTTTGATTGAGAGTCACGGCAAAAAAAGGTCGGACCACAATACAATACAATTACTCTTTATTGCACACCTCAATAAAAGAAGACAATACAAAAGAAAACAGATATACAAGCAAAGGTAAACAACAGGTGGTCTTATCGCTAAAAAGCGATCGCTTCCAGACAACCTTTGGGTTTGGTTTGGGTTGGGGTTAGGACACTCAAAGTTTTCATGCCAAGTGCTGCGTTAAGTATGGAGCTTATATTTACTATATTTAGGGATATTTATGCATTCATACTGCCCAGTTGGTGCAAAGTTAACGTGGACTGCCTTTTTATTGAAAATTACTTTTAGAAAATATTACTTATGAAACCAAAAGCCTGTAATTGATCATAATATATGCTACATAATTGTCACATAAATATTTGCTGTGACTTATTTATCAAGTGTTTTTAATTCAATAAAAATACACGTCAAGATTTTTTACCCTAATGCTAAAAAAGAATTAAGGTAAACGTACTAGTGCTCGAAATGCTAATGCCCAATAGATGACACCTTGCTGTCACCTCTATTGACAATGACTTAAGTTTCAATATGACTTGTACTGGGACCGCTTTGAGCACCAGCACGTTTACCTTATAGGTCATAAACCGTGTCTTACTAGTTATTAATGATACGAGTATTATTATTTATTCAACAGTATAATATTTATGTAAATATATAATTCATAATTCAATTTTGAATCCAAAAAATACAAAAATAAATACATTTCAACACATTCATAAAATCTAAAATGCCCATTACGAGTATCTAATGCCTAAGTTGTTCGAATAACAAGTTGGACAAGTTTCATGACCTACCTAAAAACCTATAATTACGTATTGTGACGTCACGTCGACTTTACTTTTTATTTTATTATTAATCAAGATGTAAACATCTACAGTGTATTTTTACCTATTTGAGAAAGCGAGGGACATCGTCAAATATTAAGGGGCCCACTGATTAACAGTCCGCCGGACGGTATCGGCCTGTCAGTTGTTCGGAACTGTTAAAATTTTGTTCTAAATGACAGGCCGACTGTCCGGCGGACTGTTAATCAGTAGGCCCCTTTAAAAGACATACATATAGGTAGTGATTTTTGTAATTTCACCAACAAATTAATTTTACATTCATAAAAGTGACATATGACGAAGTGGAACTGCTGATGATGATCAGAACGGAACTCTTCAACGACGCATAATTCACGTTTGGCGATTTATTCTTTAAATTATTTGGTAAGGTTTTCAAGCTACATTTTTGTCAAATTAGAGTTTGTCAGAGCATAAATACACGAATTAAACTACCTATCCTCCTAAGGCCTAAGGTCCTACCTATAGTACCTCTTCAGTTCGATGAAATTTAAACCCTATTCAATTGGAACAGAGTCGCTTTAGCTTTGTTTCGTAAAATTTTCCAACAACGCAAAATCAACTTTAGTTCCTACACTATAGGTTCAGATTTCAATGGCAAATTTAGGGTTTTTCATTTGTATGGCTGGGCCTTAGGAGGATATAACAGGAAAAATAATTTGATTCATACTTATAATTTACCTGTTTACCTTTTTCCAATAAAAATAAAAATTATTCATGCCACCCAACATGCCGCCATTAAATTTTGCAAGATTCCATGACACGGCGGTTTTAAATCAAACTATTTCTATTACCATGACGCGACCTTTTAAAATCAAAATAAGAATCAGTTGAATAAATAAATAAACTGTCCAGTTTTATAACTAGGCTATTTATTTTTATTACTTATCTTAAGTATTTTTATTATCTTAATAGGGCCTATTCCGTCCACGAGCGTATATTTCTTTGATTTTCAATCGTAGAAAAAAAAACATTTGCTTTACTCACGCAGCGGTCGGCAACCTTTTAGCAGCCAAGGACCACATAGTAGTTAACGGAGGTGACGCGGGCCGTACTTTGTTAATATTTATGTTATGACTTTATGAGACATTGTCGTTTGTCACTATCACAAACAAAATAGCCAAGGAGGCTCTCGGGTTGCAAGTGACAGGTTCACGAGCCGCTGCTTTAGATTGCTGAAACTAAAAGCAATCGCTGTTTTGTCGACGAAATTATCAATGTTGTTCGTTGTTCGAGAAAAAAGCTAGTGGACGGATTAGCCCCTATGACGGAATTAGCCACATTGACCTTAAATTAGTAACTTCATTGCACAGAACCACAAAACATATTATAATTGTCACACATAACAAGGTAAAAAGCAGAGATACATTTAACAAAATCTCCATCATAATCATATTTGCACCTTAATAGAACTCGGGCGGCATCCAAATTTCTTAATATTATTTTGATACGACGTTAAAGATCGGACATTTGGACAATTTGATTGGTGTGCGCAATCACCAAGACGATCAAAACCGTAACAAGTTGTTAATATAGTACATTACGATACACGTGCGAAAAGAAGGAAATTCGCAAGGAGTGGCCGATAAATTGAAACACAACCGAAGGGAGTCTTTAAAATCGACACGAGTTGCGAATTACCTATTCGCACGTGTATTGTACAACGTTTTACAGTACATATGGCCCTTTAAAATTTCGACATATGCACGTATTGTGCTATAATTACCACATTGGGGCAGTAAAGTAGCACCATAAGTACCTACAGTAGAAGGTTCTTATTGCACGTTACTCGAATTTATGCCAGCACTGCATTTTTCATTCAGTCCGATTTTCAATACAACTTTTACAGTTTTTTTTTTCTTTTATTTCAGATTGACCCCACCCTACGCTGCAGTGCTAGCCGTGGTAGCTACTTGGATGAGACGTTTCGGGAACGGCCCCATGTGGCAGGTACGTCAGTGGTACCTTACATGTCTTCGTGTCATCTTAGTACTTTGCATTCTAACCCTTCAATTCAACTGACGTCATCCATGTTGCATGGAGCGGATGAGCGGACTAACGAAACAAAACCGGACAATTGCGAGTCGGACTCGCCCACCGAGAATTCCGCACTTTTTAATATTTGTTGTTATGGCGGCAACAGAAATACATCATCTGTGAAAATTTCAACTGTCTAGTGTCGGTTCAAGAGATACAACCTGGTGACAGACAGACGGACAGACGGCGGACAGAGTAGTCTTTGTAATAGGGTCCCGTTTTTACCCTTTGGATACGGAACCTTAAAAATAGTATAAGCAACGCTTACTGGCGCGGACGCGTGCGACTGATTTTACCTACAATCACAGAGTAAGTTGTAGTACTACCGTACAGAAAGGACACTTCCTACAAAACCGAAGTTTGACAGCGATTCAGGGTCGAATCATGATATCCCTCTCACTTATGGCACTATCCCTTTCGACTATTTAGGGTTGTCAAAATTCAAGTCATTATCTTATCTGTGGTCAAGCACGCAAAGGAACGTCAAGCTTTGTCAACCCTAACAATTGCTCTGAGCATTGCTGAGCCGAACGGAGCCGAGTTTGCCCGAAGTCAGGAGTGTCTCTCCACTGCTACAATGGCACCCGCGGCCCAGTGTTGGCCGAACGTTAATTGCAATTGACCATTAACCATTACAAATTGAACGGCAACGGACGGTTACTGGTCAATAATTTTCAATTGCATTAACGTTTCGGCCAACACTGCCGCGGCCGCGTGCGTGCGCCCACGCCGTCTAGCGGACGCTCTTTAAACCCTATCTAGAATCGAACGTTGCATACTTTTTCAGACAGCTGTAGGCGTGGAAGTGGATGCTTGCCGTCGGGACTGGTACTACCACTTGCTGTACTTGAACGACTACGTGGACTACTCGCAATGCATGTCACACACGTGGTCAGTAAATCTAACCTAGGAGCTTCCAAACCCCGGCCCGCGACGCCCAAAGGGAGTGCCCAATGTCCGGCCCGTGGGAGCTAGGCTCCAGGGGTTCAGCATTCATTGAGGGGGGAACTGTTCCTAACAGCAGCAACCAGACACCGTTCCTCGGCGCAAAAAACGACGGTGGCCCGCGCGAAAGTTTCTGAGGCGCAAGATGGCTATCAGGTAAAGTTTGAAGACATAAAAAAATTGTTGCTTGCACGAAAAGCATGTAAGTAGCTTGTGAATAGGTCTAGGGACTTGCGTCCCTGAATCGTGTAAACAAAGCAAATTAGGTACTTTAAGGAACTATTCGCACCAGTCTAATGAGGCCCACTGATTAACAGTCCGCCGGACGGCATCGGCCTGTCAGTTGTTCGGAACTGTCAAAATTTTGTTCTAACTGACAGGCCGATACCGTCCGGCGGACTGTTAATCAGTGGGCCCCTTAACAAGCTTCCGTTGGTACAAAAGGTTACGAGTCCTAATCCCGCCCGAAGCGTCGAAGTCGAAACACTCTAAACCTCGTATTTTGACGGTCTCCTGGCCTAGTCAGCAGTGACCATGCCTAGGAGGTCCCTGGTTTGAATTCTGGCAAGGGCATTTATTTGTGTATTTATCACAAATATTTGTTCCTGAGTCCTGAGTTATGTATGTTTTCTACGTATATAATTATTTATATACAACTAGTACCCGTAACACAAACCTTAGGTACCTACTATGTTTACTGTGGGATTAGATCGATATGTGTAAAATGGTTATTAATCTAATTTATGTTAGCATGGAAACCTTTTATTTCAGGTACCTGGCAGCCGATTTCCAACTAACCATTCTTGGCCTCCTCCTCTTCTGCGGCCTGCGAAGTTGGCGCGCCAGGAAGATCGCCATTGCCGTGACGTTCGCAGTGGGTGTTGTCACGCCCGCGGCCCAGACATACTTCCAAAATCTGAGTCCTATACTTATACTTGCGCCTGAGTAAGCTTCCTTTACCCTTACCACGACTGCCTTATTTATGTCAAACTGACATATTCGCTTATGTCTGCGTGACTTTCTATACCTACATCTCGCTCACACTAATATATTATGTCAGTATGAGCGAGATGCATAGAAAGTAATTAAATTATTCTCACGCTAGCGAATATGTCAGTGTTAAACTGTTGGTAATGGCTTGTAAT
This sequence comes from Cydia fagiglandana, assembly GCF_963556715.1. NCBI lineage: Eukaryota > Metazoa > Arthropoda > Insecta > Lepidoptera > Tortricidae > Cydia > Cydia fagiglandana. The sequence goes on from NC_085947.1 coordinate 1,599,373, forward strand.
CACTTAAAACACAGAGGTCCGAAAGATTCCAAGATTGCGAAATCTTTCACAAGGAAAAATTCAAAGTCTTGCATGTTTAACTATAATTTTATTGTATATTATAAACCACAATACAATGTGTATAATTATTGTGTATGACTGTAATTGTATAAGGGGGAGGCCTATGTTCAGCAGTGGACGTCTTATGGCTGAGATGATGAAGATGATGATGATGATGATGATGATGATGATGATGTATATGACTGTGTGTTCATTTTCAACATTAAAACAGCGGAAAGTCACTAAGCGGCACTTGCACTAACCCAGTGTCAAATTGTACTGGTAACCATGGTAACTCCAGGTTTAATCGGTTTACCCCGGGTTAGTGAATGATGCAACTGGCCCAAAAGGTGTTGGCGACCCTATTAATGGGTCCTCTACACGATGGGCCAACGCCGGCCACTCCAAGGGACGCATTTATGCGTTAGAGGGGAGCAAGTGATATTGCTGTCTCATTCTACCGCATGGCTGTGTCCGGCGTTGGCCCATCGTGTAGAGGAGCCATAACACTCCGCACCCTCGTTGAGCTCTGGCAATCTTACTCACCGGCAGGAACACAACACTGAGTAAGGTCTAGTGTTATTTGGTTGCGGTTTCTTTGTAAGATGATATGGTTGATGAGCTGAAGAGCGCTGGTGGCCTAGCGGTAAGAGCGTGCGACTTTCAATCTGGAGGTCGCGGGTTCGAACCCCTGCTCGGACCAATGAGTTCATTTGTATTTCATTTGATATTTACCAGTCGCTTTTCGGTAAAGGAAAACATCCTGAGGAAACCTGACTAATCCCAATAAGGCCTAGTTTACCCTCTGGATTGGAAGGTCAGATGGCAGTCGCTTTCGCAAAAACTAGTGCCTACGTCAATTTTTGGGATTAGTTGCCTTCAAACGTTCCCCAGGCTCCCATGCATGAGTCGTGACAAAATGCCGGGAGAACGCGAGGAAGATGAAGATGATGATGATATTGTGAATGGGTCTGAATTTCAGACTCTGAAACTCTACACTGGTTGACACCTGAAACGATTAACAATGTTCTTAAAAAAGTGTCAACCGCTCTAAGCAGCAGTGTTGGCCGAAAGTTAATGCGAATTGAAAATGTTGGCCATTAACCATTATAAATTGAACCTTAAACCGTAACGGACGATTACAGTTTACGATTCAATTTATAATGGTTAATGGCCAGCATTTTCAATTTGCATTAACTTTCGGCCAACACTGCTAAGCAGTTATGTTGTTTTTGTAAACATCCCTTCAAATGTTCCAGAGTCGCTCGCCGCTATTTCGTTGAAGACCCTACGTTCAACAACCTATACAAACGTGGCCACACCAACATCGTCTGCTACGCCATGGGCCTGGCGCTCGGCATGTGGGTCTACAAGCTGATGAATACCAACTTTGACGTCACCAAATATCAGGTACGTAGGTAGGTATACCGTTTCCATCTAGTTAACTAAAACTACTTTTTTCGAAACGCCTGGGTATTTTTTGTCTAGGTATTTAAGTCATAAATTGTTTTCGCGGCGGTGAAAGATAGTTTGCCAGGCTGAAAAGTGGTGCTCCCCACCACAATAATGTATGTATGTATGTATGTATGTCACTGTATTGCACATAAACAGGTTTACATAAAACGGACAAAAACAAAATCAAAAATAAAAACGTTATGTTAATAATACCCCTCTTACAAATTTTCATTCATTGGCCATCAATAAAATTACACCAATTGCACAAATAAGTGAGTCTCTTAACTTATTTGAATTGGAACACCACTGCATCTGAAGCCAAACCGCGGTCTAATAATGATAAGGTACCTGCGACACAGTTCCAGAGAACCTGACAGCTTAGCCAAAGTGACGATCGCTTGCGCTTCGTCATCGAATCGCTTTGTGTCTCTCTATCACTCCTCCCTTACCCGGACCCGGGTATGTCCTTAAACCACGTCCAAGACCACCGGTGGACGGGCAGCAGCGTCCCTCAAATCGGTGTACTCGACTACGATCGCCAACCCGCCTGCCAAGCGTGGCGATTATGGCATTCACCCCCCCTAGGGGGGGAAGCCTATGTTCAGCAGTGGACGTCTTATGGCTGAAATGATGATGATCACTCTTCCAAATTAAGGATGACTCAAGTTAGACCGGGCCGTGTCCGGGCCGAAGCTTCCAGGGCTTGCTTTTCTATGATATGACGTGATGCTTTCATGAGCTCCGGCCCGGACATGGCCCGGTCTAACGTGAGTCATCCTTTAGTGTGACAGTGACGGTTGCGTTTCGTTCTCTAGCATTAACGATTGGCATGTTGTCTGCGGATCGTGGTCTATGTTGAAGTTTGCCTTGTTCTAGAAATACCGCATCGTCTACTGGTCCACGTTCCCCGCGGGGGTCCTGCTCATCATCTGCGGGGGCGTCTTCTACATCGACGGCATCCAGGTCCCGCTGGCCGTGCGCGTCGTGCACGCGCCCATCGTCAAGATCCTGTTCGGAATTATTGGATTCATCCTGACGTTGGGCACAATTTTCAAATTGGAAAGTAAGTATTTTAACCTGGGTCATTCCAAAAAATCATTCCCATGGCCATACCTATTCGCAAATTCCCAAGAGATTCCGCTTTATTAGCATGTCATTTTTGGTGACTGTGTAACTCGTGCCAGGTTCCATCTACAACCAAAACAGCTAAGCGGGATCTCTTGGAAATTCCCAATAGGCATGGACAGGGGAATGAGATTCCACGGGAATGGTAGTAGAATGACCTAGATTTTGATAGAAAACCGGAAAGTGTTAACTAACTTGACGCTCGTTGCTCGATAGTTGTAAGTTTGAGTAGTGATCGTCCAATTCAGGTTAAGCATGATCTTAAGCCAAATGACTAACAACTGGAATGACAATTTCTTAGAAGTCTTTGTCACCAGAAACAACGTCGCCGAAATTACTGTCGTTGCGTGATTCGTACTGTAGTACCTAGGTACCGACTAGCTGTTGGTACACGGTATAGAGGATATCAAATAGGTACCTTTAAGGATGACTCACGCTAGACCGGGCCGTGCCCGGGCCGACGCGTCCAACATGTTATATTCTATGACGCGTGGTGCTCTCCATAAAAAAGCGCCCGGTCTAACGTGAGTCATTATTCAAGACGCCAGTTTTAAAGAAGGTTGTGTTTGACAGTTAACTATTAAAATTTTCTTCAAAGAAAACCATGTTGAGCACCTGATAGTTTCACATAATATTGTTTCGTATCACTGGAATCCATACGGAGGCATTATTTGGGACAGGTTTTTCGAATAACAATCCTTAAGAATCGCATAAACTATAACATCTTAGAATAAATTTAAAAGCGGAAAAATTACTGTCTATCTGAGCCTTGAACTCACGGCCTCACCCAAGGCAGTATTATTGCAAGCTTTTATTTACTTTCACCTGACCGTTGTCTGTAATCAAATCTTGCAAGTTAAATTTGATCTACTTCCCGGTTTCCGATTGAGCTGAAATTTTGCATACATATGTAAGTCGGGTGACAATGCAATATTATGGTGTCATTGAGCTGATCTGATGATGGAGACCGGAGGTGGCCATAGGAACTCTGTGATAAAACAACGAAACCTAATTGTGTTTGGGGTTCTTAGAATTGTCTCGATGAGTATTAGTTGCCTGTAAAAAAAAGTACAGTTAGCGATAAAAGCTTATGTACCAAAAATGAAATCTTTGCCAAAAACTTATTTTCACTTTTAAATTTATTCTAAGCTTAATAGCATCGATCATAGATGTCTCTGCGTGTTATTGTTTATAATTCAATTTAAACACCTTGCTTCAGCGGTGTACCGTGGCCTGCTGGAATGGCGCGGCTGGGCTGTGTTCGGCCGCGTGTCCTACTGCGCCTACTTAGTCCACGTGTCCGTGATACGGTATAGCGCGGCCAACCACACATCTCTGCTGCACTCCAACTTCTTCCAAATTGTAAGTCAACTTCAGGCAGAGGTCCACAGCTGCGTCAATGCTGCAGCAGTTATGCAGCATGCAGTCGCCATTCGAATGTCACCTTTAACCGACCTCAGAGTATAATTTACCCCTAAAATGTATTCAAAAATTCTGAATAAAAATGACATTAGAATTTTAGTGGTATTTACATTACGTAGAAATATATAACTTAACCTCTAGCCGCCCTCACGTCAAACCTTGCCAAGCAAAATGAAATTTTATTTTGTCAACACAAAGTTCAAATTAGAATGGAACAGGAGACCTTTTTATAGGTCTCTGGGCGGCTAGAGGTTAAAGTTGTAGTCTGTGCTTCGACGAAATAAGGACCACCCTATTGGTTGTTGTGAATTATGGTATCATCGAGCTGACCTGATGATGAACACAGGAGGTGGCCATAGGAACTCTGTGATAAAACAACGCCACCTAAATGTGTTTGTTTTTGTTAAAATTGTCTCGATGAGTATTGGTTGCCTGTTGAAAGAAAATTACAGTCAGTGATAAAATCAAATTCTTCTTCCTCGCGTTATCCCGGCATTTTGCCACGACTCATGGGAACCTGTGGTCCGCTTGACCACTAATCCCATGATTTGACGTAGGCACTAGTTTTTACGAAAGCGACTGCCATCTGACCTTCCAACCCAGAGGGGAAACTAGGTCTTATTGGGATTAGTCCGGTTTCCTTACGATGTTTTCCTTCACCGAAAAGCAACTGGTAAATATCAAATGATATTTCGTACATAAGTTCCCAATCAATGAGTATTGATACGAGCCGGGGTTAGAACCCGCGACCTCCGGATTGAAAGTCGCACGCTCTTACCGCTAGGCCACCAGCGCTTTTTTGACCAGTGATAAAATCAAATTGTTGACTAAAAACTTATAATACTTCCAGCTCTTGACTTACTTCGGTCTGCTGGTGACAACCTTCGTGGTGGCGTTCCCGTGCTGGATGATGATCGAGGCTCCCTTCAACCAGCTGGTGAGGGTCTGCTTCTATCCCGCGCCGAAGGATCAGAAAGAGGACAAGGAGACGGAACCGTTAGGGACAGCGCATGTTGTGCTTAATATGAACAACAAATAGATGGTTTTGCAAACATCTTTGCAAATAGATGGTTTTGCAAACATCTTTATTTACATCTTTGCAAAAGTCACTAAGTTCTACCACAAGTTCATAGCCATAGTGAACCATCTTAGTACTATAAGAAGGTCGATTTTTGTTTAAGTACATTTTTTTAGTAATTAGTGACTTTTGCTTGTCACCTGAAGCTTTAGAAATGTGAGGTACAGGCAAAAGGGTTTACAGTTTTACCTTACTCTGAGACTTGTCAGATAAGTTTTTTTTCTGATAATCAGAAAAATATAGTGATATTTTTAGTTTTCTGTTTAGTAGGTACAATTTATTGTATATAAATATTTTTTAGCCACTTGCATAATCCCACTAACCCGGTGTTAACCGGTTAAACCGTTAACAGTGTGAAATTGTACTTATAACCATGGTAGTAGGTTTAACCGGTTATCCCCAGTAGTACTGGAGTAGGTATAACTGGTTAACCCCAGGTTAGTGGGATGGTACAAGTGCCCCTTAGATGTTTAATGTACCTATACCTAATTATAAAACTTTCAATGTATGATTAATACAAATAAAATGAATATGAATATGACGATTAAAGGATGACTCACGTTAGACCGGGCCGTGTCCGACCCGGAGCGTCCGGCGCATCGTTATCTATGGACTCGCCCGTCATGTCATAGAAAAGTAAGCTCCGGAAACTCCGGCCCGGACACGGCCCGGTCTAACGTGAGTCATCCTTAATAAAGTCATCGATCATTGTTTTACATGTTGTAAATAGTTTTACCTACCTTCTACCTTAAAGTAATGTTTAATAAATGTGTCAAGAGTATTATTTTTTCATTCCCCTTGCTTCGAAATAGCATGCCTATAACGTAGAGTCGTAATAGACTAATAGAATTGTTTATAGTATTTAAGCAAATAATAATGGCACTGGATTCCCAATTTCTATCGCTCGTATTTCAAAAATTAGCATTTCTCCGTTTTCCACCGATTTTCGAGTGCCAAAATCGAGCGATCGGAATTAAAAAAAAAAAATCAGCCCCCAGGCCGAGGCGTCCGAACCAAACCACTCATATATTTGCCACACATGTGGATAAAATCCAACTTTAATTCCGTTTCTGATGTCTCTAAACATAATGACGGGTCCCTTTATACAGCTATGATCTAACCATCATCATTTTAATCATTTATTACTAGTATATTAACAGCGACTTATCTAAACAATCTTCAACTTTAACCCGTCCTAATAAGGTTTAAGTTAAGCTGTGTCGACACTGTGTCCGATAAACTCGTTTGGTTTATAGTTATCATGCTTGTAGCCAAGATTTAACCAAATCCTATTATGCAAATTATTTAGATATTGATACAGTATTCAGTACGAATCTGACAGTATCTAGTGAACGATAGAATGAAGAAGAACTAAAAAAAAAGTGACCATGAAAATTTTTATATTGTTATGTGTGTGTTGGCTGCAGCGGACTTCAGGACTTATATACAGTTTGAACGGTAAATAAGTGTTAATTAATTTAAAAAAAAGTCAAAATTTCATTTGTTTTATTCAGAGACCAAGTAGGTTGATTATTATATACAAAACATTACACACTACTAAAATTATACTTAATTATAATGCATTAAAACGTCTACATTGAAATTGATAAAAAAATACAGCAAAGCAAGGAAGCACTCATGGTATGTTTTACAATTTGATTCTTTAGTAATTTAATTTATAAAATTAAATATATAAATAAACAATCAATTATTGTGAACAACATAACTGGTTTTTTTGTCGTTTTCAAGTACTTATTAGTATTTAAAATTTCTATTTCTGTGAAATCTTTTTTAATATTAATATAAAATTACTAATAAATCAAATTGTTATCATACTATTTGCTTTGCTGTGACTTTTTTGTCAATTTCAATTGTATTATAATTTTAGTAATAGTGGGGTAAAGGCACCAGTAGTCAGCCTTATAGCGACTTTTTTACGTTTGAACGTTCGGCATTTCTACAGGATTAGTCGGATAATTAAACTAATGACATAGTTAGATCAATTGTTTACTATAATTTTAAACCAAAATATAAAAAAAAATAACAATCACCTTTATAATATCTATAATTAACTTTAAACAAAAAGTGGCACTTTTCTCCAGTAGTCAGCCTCCAAAATCCAGTAAGCAGCCTCTGTGTACCCAGTACTCAGCCTTTAAAATATTCATAATAATTTGATCAAAATCACTTATATTTATTTATATCATAACCAACAATATTGATTATCATTATTTCTTCTTATAAGTACATACAATTCTTATGTCACGAAATTTGTTAGTTAAGTACTATGTACTTAACTAAAAAAGTTGTCAAGCGGACCCCAGGCTCCCATGAGCCGTGGCAAAAATGCCGGGATAACGCGAGGAAGAAGAGGGTACCTATTCGGTAAAAAATAATGAAACGATTCTATGCAGATCTAATTATCATTAATAAACAAAGTCATATACCTACCAGGAAAAAGCAAAATGAGAGTTATGTATAGTTAACGTCATTAATATGTTACACTTTTGAACCTTATTTCAATGAGATAGGGTTTAAAAATGTGGACATATTTTTGGCGGCGACGTACCAAGCAACTTCAATGGCTGAGTATTGGATCCGCGAAGTGAAGTGAAGAAGTTCTAGTGGTCAGCCGTATTATAACGTAATTTCAAATGCGGCTGACTACTGGATTTTACTTAAAATTGATTGGGCATGCCTAACTAAATTTGAAAATGTAAATTTAACGGTCCTAACGGTCATGTTGGCTCGAAAGTCATAAAATAAACGAATAACCCAAAGGTCAGCCGTGGGGGGCTGATCACTGGATTTTTTGGAAAAAAGTGTTATCCAGTGGCCAGCCCCCTCAATTTATAAGTGAAATATAGATATTTTCAACAAAACATAATCCAATTTAATAGATAAACTAATAAACAAACCAATCATTAACAAAAATAATAACTTACAACATTAAAACATAGTTTTTCTTGCCTGTTAAGACAACACCACGTGCAGTAAAAAATATGGCGGACATGACACTTTTGCACTCGTCGCCAAACAGCACCTGTATGAACGAGTATATTTCTTCCCCCCGTTCCCTCACCGCACCTGTCGTGTGACGTATTAACCAATAAGGAATCAAAGCTCCTATTTGAGTACTCGCGATTTGTTTAAACGAATATACCAGATATTTATGACCAATAAACGACTCAAAAGGCTGACCACTGGTCCCTGGCTGGCCACTGGTGCTGTTACCCTGTTAAGTGTTTAGCCTATTTATAAAGCTTATGTAAAATACTAAAAACATATCGCAATTTGAATAGGTGAGGTATTACCTATTTTCTAATTTTACAAACTGCATAAGTGTATGAGATTACAGGCTGTTTCATAAGGAATCTGTCCTTCGGGCTTCGCATTTAGACACTCATACTATTGTTCTGTGTTTGAGCACTAATAACCTCCCAGACGCTTCGGCCTTCGGCCCTACGCGGAGCTTGGACTTCGGCCTTCGCATTTAGACAACGTACTATTGTTCTGTGTTTGAGAACTAACCTTCCAGACGAGACGCTTCGGGCCTTCGGCCTACGCGAAGCTTGGACTTCGGCCTTCGCATTTAGACACTATTGCTCTGTGTTTGAGCACTAACCTTCGGGACGCTGTGTGACTGGAACACTCTATTACAGATACAGAGTATGAGCGTCTGCCGCCGCTATTTAAGCTGGACGATTACTACCCGTGCCTACGCCGCCCTGGAGATCAATACTGCTATGTCGACGCTAAACTGGTCACCAACGGCAGCAGAGAACTGCTTCATCTCATACAAGTAAGACCGTAGTCAAGGTCCCCGAAAATATGATACATAAGTACAATGTAATTTTAGGAATATTCAGCCAATCCCCGTAAAATCCGATGTACATACTCGTAATTTCAGGAATATTCCGCCGCCAACAACTTCACACATTACGACCACAATTTAATACATTGGGGCATCTGCGTGACGAAGACATGTCGGCAGTACCTGCTCGGCAACCACACAGTCCACGACGCCCTCGAGGCCTGCCTCAACTCCTCGCTCCAGCAGACCCACCAGCTCCAAGCGCGGCTGGTGGAAGACCGGGTCTACTGCACCGAGTTTGGGGAGACTGATAATATAGATACTGGGGATATAGTTGTGGCTGTGATTCTTTTAACTATACTGGCGCTCAATATCCTGGGAACTTTATGTGATGTGTGCTGTGTTTCCAAATCTGTAGGTAAGTTGGCGTATGGACTGCTAGTGCCATATATCATAATTATAAAATTTTAATTGCTTGATGTAATAATAACTCACTCTACATGACATTAACGCTCTCCAAGGGGCCTCTACGTGTTGGATCTATATCCCCACGCCTATTAAAAGACCGGGATTTATAGGCCCGTGAAATCCAAAACTCACAATATATTTAGCCAGAAATATTACACTTTATTGTGAGTGTGTGTTTGTGTGTGTGGTGTGTGTTAGGACACTTTTTTTTTCACCTATTACGATCGAAAGAGCTCGTGATGCTTAGTAGAAATACGATAAAAATTTAACCTTTAAAAAATTGTATTGTACCTATGACTTTTAATATAGAACGGTGCAACTGTGTTCTATACAGGTGGAAGATTCCTTCTATGTTTTTCTGCGAAGAGGAGTTGGAGACGGCTTTTCGCGCCTTCAGGGGAAGGCAGCGAGCCGAGACTCTCGCGACTCAAGCTTTTCAACGGGATGAAGTGAGCATTTCATCTTATACAAATGAACAAAAATGTGGAGGTCAATGAACCTGCCAAGAGAATCAATATTTTACGCCATGAGTTGATGTTGTCTTGACATCAAACCATAGAATAAATAATAGTACTAGGTACAGAAGACTCACTCTCTATTAACAAAACGCGTCTGTCACGATGCACAGATATGGCCGCTAGGTGGCGACAGCGCCACGCGCGGCTTATGGCAAACCCCAAAATTGGAGTCGAACGGATGTACTTTTAGCTACCTGTAGCAAAGCGACGAAATCGCGGAGTGAGCCACGCCTGATCAAACCATAGAAGCGGAGCGTGAGTCTCGCGACATAAACGCGTAAGCGCCATGAATTTTACGGCCCTTACGACGTTTTTGTCGCGTAGTACAGGTTGTGATTACGTTTGCGATTGCGATTACTTTGATATTACATATGATTCTTCTTAAAACAATCCTTTTAATTTGCAGGGCATGCACTACTTTCTTGGTAATAATGGGCCATTCGCCACTAGCAGCGGTCATATCCTCTAATAACCCCCACTTCGTTGAATTGGTAAGGAAACAAAAGTTTTTAAAAATGTAGTAGGTACCTACGCCACCTATATTCTGCTTTTATTTAAATACCTAAAGATACAGACTATAATGTAAAAAAGATTAAAAATTAAAGTAAAATCAAAACTTGATATAATATATATTAAATAAAATAAATAATAAATAAACAGAGTCACAAACAACCAAGTCACATAACCCGTCCCGCGCCTTTCCGGATGCAAAGTTGCCCGTCGCGCTCAGCGCGTTGCCACGCTGAATTGTGGTAGGCCTCTGCATCAGGAATGACCCGGAACGAGGGTCATGACCTCTCTGTCTCTCTTAAATGTGTTAAATAATATATTATTTCTAGTTTATTTATGAGATACTAATCCTAATAACTCTAATAAGGCCTAGTTTCCCCTCTGATTGGAAGGTCAGATGGTAATCCTACGTCAAGTTTTGGGATTACTTGACAAGCTGACCCCAGGCTATGAGGCGTGGCAAAATGCTGGGATAATTCGAGGAAGATGATGATGATTTTTAGATTATTTATTTATGTTGCAGACGTACTACGACCCGATATTCCACATATTCTACAACGGCAACCTGATCGTGCAGACATTCTTCGTTCTGTCTGGATGTCTGCTGGCCTTCAACCTTCTTCTGGGGGAGGAGAAGACCCAGCTGACGTGGTCGAAGTTCCCTAGATATGTCATGCTTAGATGGATGCGGTAAGTCGAAAAAAAAACGGAAAAGACCTGCATAGAAAAGAATTAACTCTCGCATTTGTACCGTAACCTCACTAACTCTTACCTCGATAAGACGAAATCCTCGTTAACGCGAAGTAAAATGCTACCCTTCAGAGTTAAAAACCTCCATAACTCGAAATACCTATTTAACCTGATTAAGACGAAGTAGGTAACCAACGATTCCCTTCACGACTACCTATTCAATAAATAATGTACTATAATTTATCTCTACATACATACATACATACATACATATAATCACGCCTATTTCCCGGAGGGGTAGGCAGAGACCACGGATTTCCACTTGCTACGATTCTGACATACCTCTTTCGCTTCCTTCTCTATAACTCGAAAATTGAACGACCTCTACAACTCGAAAAAATAGTCGTTTTGTTTTACCACCTCCATTAACTCTGAGTTATTTAACTATAACTGTAAACCTCTATAACTCGAAAAAAGTCAATAAGACTGTATTTTATGCATTTCTAAAAACCGCTCGTTTCCTCCACCGAAACGCGACTGGTGAATATCAAATCAAATCACATTTCATAGTTTTCATTATAGTCGCACTAATAAAAGTCTGCAGCGGATTTGATAGCCCACGCAGTGGAAGTGTTATTTATACGTCATAATTTCATAGAAGTTTGACGTTTAAAATGACACTTTCACTGCGTTGGCTATCAAAATCGCTGCAGACTTTTTACGGTCCAACCTTACATAAAGTTCCAAAAAATTCATTGGTTACGAGCCGGCTTTTGAACCCAATACTCGCGTCTTTGCTGCAAGGGTATCAATTCTTCTCAAAATTATCTTACGTAATATATTAGAACCTCCAAGGTTACTATATTTGCACTGTCATCGTCACAGGCGCTTATTTATGTGGGGTCCAAACCATGCATGGTGCCTCACGAGAGTCACGAGGTCCGTAATCATGTTATTAAATTAGCACGTTATAGCAAAATTAATGTAAATACATATAATGAAAAATCTCATTTGCATAAACAGGTAGGTATGTAAATCCGTCACATTTGCTTATGTTTTATTATTTCCGTTTTTGTCAGCGGTACTTGTAAAAATGCATGCCAATAGCTGCCAATAGTATATTTTCACCACACCAGCTCGGAAAGGCTTACTTTGCACTTCAAGAACTGATAGCAAATTTGCATTTTATTCACATGTGTGTGCGGTATCAAATGCAAATTTTGAGTTGCTTTCTTATGTTTGCTGGTAGAATTGACTATTAAATGATTATTTTTGGATGATAAATATTTAATAACATTAATTTGGATTTGATTTTGTTTGATATTTTACATTCTTATTTAATATTTGCTTCTAGTTGGTGTGTTTCAAAATTCGAAATTTTGTGTTTCACTCGGGGGCAAATTTTGTTTAACCCTCATGCTTTGAAACCCTCGCATATTAGCACGAGCAGGTTAACAACAACTTTGCCCCCTTGTAAAACAAATAACTATTTCCTGCTCTATACAGCACAACTGAAGTTTGGACCCGTGATGTTTGACGGACAATTACTTACATAATGTGACTACATCCCTATCTATTTCCAGGTTAACCCCACCTTACGCTGCAGTGCTGGCAGTGATCGCCACATGGATGAAGAGGTTCGGAGACGGGCCTATGTGGAAGGTACCACTACCATAAGTACCATACTTTCATAAACAACATAAAATCAGTAGGATTCATATTACGGCTTCCTATTAGAGATGCAATCATCATCCGCAAGGAGTTAATGAGGTTTGCAAATTTAGGTATTGTTGGCTAAAGTAGCAAATCCCTAATGTTCTTCAAATGGAGATATAGGTATCGACAGGAGAGTTGTGGTAAAAGCAGCATACATTGTTCATAATGTGCCTACCTACGTCATATAAAGTAAAAAAAAATTGTATAAATCGTATATAATATTGCGAAAACTTTGATAATGACTTTTGAATTCCGATGTCGACATTCGATGACTTGCAAGTTTCAAAGTATCCTTGCCAGTAAAATAAATTAATATTAATGAAAATCTGCAAGATGGCGAGGCCAAATAAAACTTGTCAGGAGATACGTGTCTGCCAAATTGCGCACACGTTCCTATTTACCATGAAGACCTTGCGCGACTGGCTTCGACTAAGGCGCCAACCATAGGTTGGAGCGAGACACAGCGATCGGACCTATCGTTCCCACCTATGGTTTTCGCGTTAGCCGAAGCCAGTCGCGCAATGTCGTTGCCAGGCCGTGACCTTTGATTCGCGTGAATGATGTAACACCACGTGTCTCTCAGGACAATGGCCCTTGAATTTGACGCATATTAATGAACAGGTTTTTATTTAAATGTTATTGATCAGGTTTTTAGTAGGTAAGACCGGACCGGAAAGTTGATTTACGCTAGACCTAGCCACAGAATAAATACAGAATAAGACTCACTCTCTAATGGCTCCCCTACACGATGGGCCAGCGCCGGCCAGTCCAAGGGACGCAGCCATGCGGTAGAATGAGATAGGCGAGATAGCAATATCACTGGCTCCCTCTAACGCATAAATGCGTCCCTTGGAGTGGCCGGCGTTGGCCCATCGTGTAGAGGAGCCATAATAAAACGTGTCTGTTACGATCAGGACAGGTATGGCCGCTAGGTCACAGCGCCACGCACGGCTTATGGCTAGCCACCAAAATTTGTGTGGAACGGATATACTTTTAGCTACTTGTAGCAAAGCGATGAAATCGCGGAGTGAGCCACGCCTGACCTAGCCGAGGCCAGGCCGGAGGTATTGGCTCTTCGTTTTCTATGGATAACACCACGTGATCACCGATCAGCTGTCATAGAAAATGACATGTCAGACGCCTCGGCCCGGGCCCGGCCCGGTTTAGCGTGAGTCATCCTTTGCGGAGATGAGGCGTATGGCAGCGAATCACAATAGGTTTTTTTAAATATTACTAATTGACCAAGTCGAAGGTTTCCGTATCAGGCCGCGTAGCCAAGATGCCAATCGCTAACGCTCCGTAGCGATCGAAACGCAACTGTCACTGTCACACTAATGGGGAAGAGTGATAGAGATACATAATGCTTTTCGTTGTCGAAGCGATAGCGATTGTAACCTTGGCTAGGGGGCCAGGACTATAACCGCGAAAATCGAAATTCGCGAATTGCGGGCATCTTTTTCTGTCACTTTAATTACGCCTTCATTGGAATTGGAGAGAGAAAGATCCTCGCAAATTACGAATTTCGGTTTTCGCGGTAGGTCCCCAGCTTGGGCCACAATGCTTTCGTATGTCTTATGCTATCTTTGGATGTTCTCCTCTAACGCTCACATTTCTCAACAAAATGACTGCCGTATTCGAACTTCAAGATATTCACAAGAGACGACACCTACTAGATCCATTCTAGATACGAGTTTAGATATCAACTAGTTCTCTTTTGCAGCGCAATTCGGGCAACCAATGTCACTTTTACGTTAGATAGCGTTAGATATCTATTATAAGTGAATTGGATTTCTAAGTCATATCCTGAGGAAATCGTTAAAGAGTACACTGAAAAAAAAACCTGGTACTGGTAACCAGAATCTGGTTAGCTGTACTATATTGTCTTGTTGTATATGTGACGACAGGACACTTTGTAAACATAACCAGACCATTCTGGTTAAATTAAATTTGTTAATTCTACGAAGCGTATAGTAGTAGGTATAAGACTTTTTGTAAACCCAACTAGCCGGTCTGTTAATGGTTACTAAATAATACAGTAACATATACGTTCCTGTCCTGTTGTTATAACAAGGTATTTAGTATATGTAACTGAACGAGTTGTTCGGTGTACTGGTTTTATATTGTTCACGTTACCAGAACGTACTATGCTAATGGGGCTTCTAAACGGGCCATATATTCACTGCAATATGTGGCCGGCAACTATTGGTGTCCTCTTACTCACATGTTAGAGAGGGACACTAATAGTTGCCGGCCACATATTGCAGTGAACATATGGCTCGTTTAGAAGTCCCTTCAGCACAGTGGGTTCTGGTTACGTGAACAATATATAACCAGTACACTGCTCTTCTTGTAAATATAGACCTTTATAAGCGTGTGGTTCCACGTTATTAGAAGGTTTCTTAGGTCTTCGTCCATGTTCACAAAACAAACAAGTTTTTAAGTACACTTATTTTTTTTAATTTTATTGATCAAATAAGTAACACAATATTACAGTAAAACCAAGGCACTGTGAAACTACAAATTAAAAAAAACATTTTGTCTCCACAAAGAAAACAATAAACAATCCCTCCTTATCCACATCGGTGCGGGAGGACTTTTCTTTAATCGGAGCCCGTGCTTCATACACCTTAGTAGGTGCGATGACCCGGTTAACTGCGACAGGCTGACCGGCGACGTCAGCATATGCCCGCTGACGTGACGTCGAGGCACAGAACACCGCGGCACATTTCACTGTGTCAGCAACACGCACTTATACTATACACTTGTACTAGTTTACAATAAAATTATGGACAGGATCTACGTAAATAAAAACATCGACCGGCCGCAACGAAAGACGCTGGCGCAATGGCTGTCCAATGATGGCCCCCCGCCCCCCGCGCATACACCGTGGTGTTGGCACAACTGTTTGATTCGTTCAGAATACAATGCATTATAGTAACCACCACATAATAACTTGTAACGTGTACACTCGTATCTTTATTTTTACATATCGATAGTTAGTGTTACGATGTATATATTAAACGAGACAAACGTTTAATATTTACAACACTTGCATCTTTACATTTACAACGAAATTGTAAGCAGTACTAGATTGCATTTAACTAGAATTAAACAGTGATGTTTAAAAAACAAGTTTTACACGATACAACATTTTTTGTTATTACTACCGGATTTAAGTAGGTATAACTATATTTTTAATTACTATGCGTTCTGGTAGTATTGTAGAAAAATATTTTTTTCGGTATATCTCCAGAGCCGCGCAAATGTCAAATTTGACAGGTTAGATCTTAAACATATCGTTATCGTATCTTGGTGATGTCTAAAAGATATCTAATAGATGTCTATTTCAAAATCCGAATCGGGCCCTGAGTTTAGATGTACCACACATCTGACATTAAGTTCTAATACTACTTGGATAATTTTGCGACCAGAATGGTTGTATAGGTGGGATTTCATATGTATTCCGTGTAAAATGAGGAGCTCTTCTACCAAATCCTATCAAAATCTGAAGACTCTTCTACCATAGTCTAATAAAACATGGTTTTCTCTTCCCAGAGTGACACAAGCCTACGTCACAATAACATGGCCGCTATATATAATGCTATCGCATATTATCATATAGCGCTATCGCATGATGACGTAGGCTTGTGAAAGTCACGTGACCACGAAAAGACGGGAAGAAGAGTACCAGGCGGAGTATATTATTATACCATGTACAATAAATAAATATTTGTCTGTCACAGCCAGTGGTGGGCGTAGAGACGGAGGCCTGCCGTCGCGACTGGTTCCACCACCTTCTGTACTTAAACGACTACGTCGACCACTCCCAGTGCATGGCTCACACCTGGTAAGGCTTGATGATGTCCTGCAAAAAAATCTAGGCAAAATTTTGCTATAAAACATGCAAGAAATAATTATGTATGTACATACATGATACACAACAATTTTTTTGGTCTTCCTCGCGTTATCCCGGCATTTTGCCACGGCTCATGGGAGCCTGGGGTCCGCTTGACAACTAATACCAGGAATTGGCGTGGGCACTAGTTTTTACGAAAGCGACTGCCATCTGACCTTCCAACCCGGAGGGTAAACTAGGCCTTATTGGGATTAGTCCGGTTTCCTCATGATGTTTTCCTTCACCGGAAAGCGACCGGCAAATATCAAATGATATTTCGTACATAAGTTCCGAAAAACTCATTGGTACAAGCCGGGGTTTGAACCCGTGACCTCCGGATTGAAAGTCGCACGCTCTTACCGCTAGGCCATCAGCGCTTTTACACAACAATAAGTAACCGTCAAAAATATTCTTTGATACACACTTTTATTGCCGACTGTACTTTCTTTACTTTACATGTCTATACATATAAAGTACTCTCGAGACCTTTCAAATGAGATTAAATACAATGTGTTAAAATGTTTCCATCAAAGAGTTCCTTTGGTAACCTTCCGACTGCATCATCAGATCAGTTCCATGTTCGCATATTATTGCATTGTCATCGGAAATATATGAATATTGTATTTTATTTTTATTTGTATGCAAAATTTCAGCTCAATGAGATCCCGGAAGTAGTTCAAACTTAAGTTGCAAGATTTGAAGCACTATACAAAGATATATAGGTACCTATATACGCAGTGAAGCGAAATAAAAGTGATCAGTACGGATATGATGGTCGTATTTGTCTACCTGACAGCGTGATAAAACGGTGTCCGTCTCTTTCTATCCGGCAGAGTTAAAAAGTGACAGTTGTTTTATCACGTGGATAAATGTGGATAAAGCGATCCATAATAGGCTTGCAGCTTAATTCATCTCGATGCGGGTGGTGCAAGACCGGACATTGTGGCACTATTTGGGGGAGGCCTATGTCCAGCAGTGAACGTCCTCTGGCTGATATGATGACGATGATAATGATGATGAAAAGTGATCAGATACCACATCATCATCATCATCATCTCAGCCATAGACGTCCACTGCTGAACATATATAGGCCTCCCCCTTGGACCTCCATTCGTACCGGTTGGAAGCGACCCGCAGCGTCTTCCGGCGGCCTTAACAAGGTCGTCCGTCCCCATGAAAATTGCATGCAAGTTCTTGCTAATCTAAGCCTCGCTTTAGATCCCCGTTTGATCGCAGGTACCTTGCAGTAGATATGAAGCTCACAATCTTAGGGCTGCTGGTGTTCTGCCTGGTGAAGAACTGGCGTGCGCGGAAGATCGCCATTGGCGTGGCGTTCGTGTTTGGCATCGTCGCGCCTGCGGTCTGCACCTACTTGCAAAACCTGAACGCCATACACATCGTCTCTCCTGAGTAAGAAGTTTATAATACAATACCATAGTCTAATAAAACATGGTCTTCTCTTCCCAGAGTGACACAAGCCTATGTCACAATAACATTGCCACTTGATATAGCGCTATCGCATATTATCATATAGCGCTGTCGCATAATGACGTAGGCTTGTGTCAGTCACGTAACCACGAAAAGACGGGAAGAGAGTACCAGGCGGAGTATATTATTATACCATGTACAAAACCTACTGCGTGTTCGTACATTGATGCATCTACTGACTCCGTAAAAAGCTGGGAGTCCGCTTGGCAACAATTGGCAATTGGTACAGTCGCCGAATTTTTATGAAAGCGACTGCCATCTTACTTCCCAATTTAAAGGGGCCCAGTGATTACCAGTTCGCCGGACGACATCAGCCTGTCAGTTAAACGCAAAATTTGACAGCTGCGAACAACTGACAGGCTGATATCGTCCGGCGAACTTGTAATATGTGGGCTCCTTAGAAAGGATAGCTTTTATACTCCATATGATATGAGTTTTTCGGAACTTATGTACGAAATATCATTTGATATTTACTAGTCTCTTTTTGGTGAAGGAAAACATCGTGAGGAAACCGGACTAATCCCATTAAGGCCTAGTTTCCCCTCTGGGTTGGAAGGTCAGATGGCAGTCGCTTTCGTAAAAACTAGTGCCTACGTCAAATCATGGGATTAGTTGTCAAGCGGACCCCAGGCTCCCATGAGCCGTGGCAAAATGCCGGGATAACGCCAGGAAGAAGAAGACTCCATATGGTACATCGTATTGCAAGAGTAGGAATTCATAATAGGAGGTGACCATAACTCTAATTGCGTTTAGGTTTGTTAGAGTTTAAACGAGTATTAGTTACTTTTTGATAGAAAGTACAGTCAGCGATAAAACTCCTATCAAAAATTCTCTTCGTATTTCAGAGTGGCTCGCAACTACTTCGTAGAGGACCCAACCTTCAACAACTTGTACAAGCGGACGCACACCAACATAGTATGCTACGCCATGGGCCTGGCCCTCGGCATGTGGGTCTACAAGAGGATGCAGACGGACATAGACATTAATAAGTATAAGGTACACTGCCGTTCCAAGTCATGTGGTACGAATCAAGGTCGAAGGGGGAGGCCTATGTTCAGCAGTGGACGTCTTATGGCTGAGATGATGATGATGATGATGACACTGGCGTTCAAAAATGCATGGAGAGGGTTCTACCGTAATATTAAGGCATTACGGTCGACATCTATCCATGCACTTTAACGCCACTGTATGTCAGACCGACCTTCAAACCTTCAAGAAAAG
This sequence comes from Cydia fagiglandana, assembly GCF_963556715.1. Lineage (NCBI taxonomy): Eukaryota > Metazoa > Arthropoda > Insecta > Lepidoptera > Tortricidae > Cydia > Cydia fagiglandana. Next base: position 1,618,812 of record NC_085947.1, read on the forward strand.
AGGGTACTCCCATCTTAAAACCCCTCTAGTGTTGCGGGTGTCCATGAACGACAGTATTTGCTTACTATCAGGCGGTTCGTCTGAGGATTTGCCTCCTAAATCATAAAAAAAAATACCAAGTGCCGTAACCAAGATGACCGGTAGCACTTACCTATGTCGAAAATTTAAAGGGCCATGCCATCTTAAAAAGTTACATGATACACAGTGGAAGTGAGCATGAAATTTAAAGAAAACTTGCTTCTAATTTGACAGAGCTTTCTTCAGCTTTGAAGTAGAAGTCTCTGTATGACACCGTACGTTAAGCGGCAACTTAAGTTTAGTACATACTAAAGTTGATGTAAGAAAATGCAGTTAGTAAACAATATGATGCCTTATAGCGCCATCTAGCTTAGTTGTTAAACTCATGGGCACATTTTTACTTAGACTTTATACCTCTTCTGCAATCAGTAACTCTTTTAAAAATTCTCGAAAGTTCCTTGACGACAGTGAAAACATGTTAACATTTGTCCCCAGAAATACCGGCCCGTCTACTGGGCAACGGTCCCCATCGGTGTGTTTCTGTGTGCCCTCGGCGGCATCTTCTACATCGACGGCATCCAGGTGCCGCTCCTCGCGCGCGTGTTGTACACGCCGGGAGTCAAGCTCTTGTTCGGGCTGTTGGCTTTAGTGCTCATTACTGGGACCATCTTTAAACTGGAGAGTAAGTCGAACTGAGTCGATGCTCGGGCTTCCAAATACCGGACTTCTTTCGATACCGGTATTAATACCGAAACTGTCTTCATCTATACCGGGATCCCGGGATCGCATCCAGGTGCCGCTGCTCGCGCGCGTGTTGTACACACCGGGCGTATAAGTTCTTGTTCGAGCCGTTGGCATTAGTGCTCATTACGGGACCATCTTTAAACTGGAGAGTAAGTCGAACTGAGTCGACGCTCGTATATTCTACATCGATAGCATCCAGGTGACGCTGCTCGCGCGCGTGCTGTACACGCCGGGAGTCAAGCTCTTGTTCGGGCTGTTGGCATTGGTGCTCATTACTGGGACCATCTTTAAACTGGAGAGTAAGTTGAACTGAGTCGACGCTCGTATATTCTACATCGATAGCATCCAGGTGACGCTGCTCGCGCGCGTGCTGTACACGCCGGGAGTCAAGCTCTTGTTCGGGCTGTTGGCATTGGTGCTCATTACTGGGACCATCTTTAAACTGGAGAGTAAGTTGAACTGAGTCGACGCTCGTATATTCTACATCGATAGCATCCAGGTGACGCTGCTCGCGCGCGTGCTGTACACGCCGGGAGTCAAGCTCTTGTTCGGGCTGTTGGCATTGGTGCTCATTACTGGGACCATCTTTAAACTGGAGAGTAAGTTGAACTGAGTCGACGCTCGTATATTCTACATCGATAGCATCCAGGTGACGCTGCTCGCGCGCGTGCTGTACACGCCGGGAGTCAAGCTCTTGTTCGGGCTGTTAGCATTGGTGCTCATTACTGGGACCATCTTTAAACTGGAGAGTAAGTCGAACTGAGTCGATGCTCGGGCTTCCAAATACCGGACTTCTTTCGATACCGGTATTAATACCGAAACTGTCTTCATCTATACCGGGATCCCGGGATCGCATCCAGGTGCCGCTGCTCGCGCGCGTGTTGTACACACCGGGCGTATAAGTTCTTGTTCGAGCCGTTGGCGTTAGTGCTCATTACGGGACCATCTTTAAACTGGAGAGTAAGTCGAACTGAGTCGACGCTCGTATATTCTACATCGATAGCATCCAGGTGACGCTGCTCGCGCGCGTGCTGTACACGCCGGGAGTCAAGCTCTTGTTCGGGCTGTTGGCATTGGTGCTCATTACTGGGACCATCTTTAAACTGGAGAGTAAGTTGAACTGAGTCGACGCTCGTATATTCTACATCGATAGCATCCAGGTGACGCTGCTCGCGCGCGTGCTGTACACGCCGGGAGTCAAGCTCTTGTTCGGGCTGTTGGCATTGGTGCTCATTACTGGGACCATCTTTAAACTGGAGAGTAAGTTGAACTGAGTCGACGCTCGTATATTCTACATCGAGGGTATCCAGGTGACGCTGCTCGCGCGCGTGATGTACACACCGGGTGTCAAGTTATTATTTGGGCTGTTGTAGTTGGTGCTCATTCCTGGGACCATCTTTAAACTGGAGAGTAAGTCGAACTGAGTGGACGCTCGTATATTCAACATCGATAGCATCCAGGTGACGCTGCCCGCGCGTGATGTACACACCGGGCGTCAAGTTCTTGTTCGAGCTGTTGGCGTCGATGCTCATTACTGGGACCATCTTTAAACTGGAGAGTAAGTCAAACTGAGTACGCTCGTATATTCTACATCGAGGGCATCCAGGTGACGCTGCTCGCGCGCGTGCTGTACACGCCGGGAGTCAAGTTCTTGTTCGAGCTGTTGGCGTTGGTGCTCATTCCTGGGACCATCTTTAAACTGGAGAGTAAGTCGAACTGAGTGGACGCTCGTATATTCAACATCGATAGCATCCAGGTGACGCTGCCCGCGCGTGATGTACACACCGGGCGTCAAGTTCTTGTTCGAGCTGTTGGCGTCGGTGCTCATTACTGGGACCATCTTTAAACTGGAGAGTAAGTCGAACTGAGTACGCTCGTATATTCTACATCGAGGGCATCCAGGTGACGCTGCTCGCGCGCGTGCTGTACACGCCGGGCGTCAAGTTCTTGTTCGAGCTGTCGGCGTCGGTGCTCATTACTGGGACCATCTTTAAACTGGAGAGTAAGTCGAACTGAGTACGCTCGTATATTCTACATCGAGGGCATCCAGGTGACGCTGCTCGCGCGCGTGCTGTACACGCCGGGAGTCAAGTTCTTGTTCGAGCTGTTGGCGTTGGTGCTCATTCCTGGGACCATCTTTAAACTGGAGAGTAAGTATGAGTGGACATTTGAGCGGTAGTGACCAGCAGGCCGTCCAGCCCAGCGTCCATGTTAAACAAAAGAGTTCTCTCTCTCTCTCTCTCTCTCTCTCTCTCTCTCTCTCTCGCTCTCTTTCTTTCTTACACGTGTTCTGTTCCTGTTTATTAGTTTTAAGTTTTAGTTTTTAATTTTGGGTGCCCTGAAAACCAGCGCAGTATCTTACCGACACTGCATATGCTGAGCGGTATCCTATTTGGTGTATGTTTCTTTTATAATCTTTATATTGTACCTACCAAATGTATGTTATTTTACGCCAAATAAATATTTTCTATTTCTATTTCTATTTTTGTAACCCAGTAAACATTTTAATACGAAACTAGAAAAAAAATAGAAGTGCTTGCTGTACTTGGTTTAAAACATGGCAAGATTAGAAACTAAACTCTCACTTCCTAACGCATTAACTTCTGTTTTTCGCTCGCTAGACTATGTCTCAGTTGCTCAGGTCTTCATGTCACACTTACGTACGAATTTACAAGTGGTGACAGAGAGGCAACACGTCGAACGTGGTTCGCGGTAGGCCCTCAGAGCAGTCTTAAGCCAAGCTTACCCAAATAATTGAGCTAAGTACCTAAAGCAAATCAGGAAACACAATTTTAAATTTGTTTCCGCTGATATCGTTGTCTGAATTTCCAGCTGCGTACCGTGGCTTCCTCGAGTGGCACGGCTGGGCGGTGTTCGGCCGCGTTTCCTACTGCGCCTACATCGTCCACGTGGCTGTCATTCGGGTGACCACGGCCAATCACGCCACCTTGCTGCACACTAACTTCTTACAGATCGTGAGTACAGTAGTTAGATATAGTTGCCAGAAATAACAGCATTCCCGTTGCCAGGGAGGTGGTATTGGGATTATACTGAGCAATTTTTACTATGGGACTAATCCCAAAAGCTCCCCGGCAACGGAAATGCAGTAATTTTTTTGCTGTATGCTTTTGTATGGTTGATGATTCCCCTGCTGGCCAATGTTGTCCACGTGGCCGCTCCTTACTGCACTCAAACTTTCTACTAAATATTGCAAGTGATACAGATAAAGATATTTGTAACCTCTACTTTCGATGTTCACGGTAGCCCACCTAATGTGTAACAATACTTCCAGCTTCTGACATACTTCGCGCATCTCATCACGTCCTTCGTGATAGCGCTGCCCTGCTGGATGATGATCGAAGCACCCTTCAACCAACTGGTCAAGTTCTGCTTCTATCCTGCCCCCAAGGATGAACCCCAAGAAGATATCCTCAGAAATATGCCCCGAGAAGTTACCCTCAAAAATATGCCGCGTGACATAGACATGAAAGATGTTCAACCAGTTTTTATGGTTAGCAAAAAAGAGAAAGAGTTTGATGGAACTGTGGTATTCAAATTATAATTTTCTAAGGATACAGGCGCAGGATTTTGGGTAAGGGTGAGTGGGGGGGATCGGGGGATGAAATAGAAACCCCTTGGTGCCATGCAACCAACGCGGAGACGCATTTTTTTATCGATTTATTTTCATTACACGTCTAGTCATTTGAGATTCAAGTAGGTGCGACGACGAGCGAAGCGAGAAGGAGCGTATGCTGAACTGCGACCAAACAGCGCGCTAGATCGGGGTTTTATTTTTTGCATCGAATAATGTTAAATAAAGTTTTTTTAATGGATTATTTTACATTAGCTATTAAGAAACGCTTACTTATTGGTTAAAATAAAATAGCATCAAGCGTAGTATTTTATTTATTTCCTTTTTAACATTTTAACATAAATTATTATATAATTAAAAAATCGTATGGCTACAAACCTGCAAGTGGCGGAAAGTTTCGAAAAGGTGGAAGAGTTCAGGTCAGGGAAATTTTACAAGAAACACATGAAGACCCCATTATTTTATTAATGGAGAATTTTTATCCAATACAAAAAAGTTAAAAGGGGTTATAATATTCAGAATTTGGCAATTTTGTAAACTTTTCGTCGGCACTTCAGGAGATATGATCATCCAAAACAACTGAGTATTTTTATAACAGAGTGACGACCACAGTGATCGAATGTGGATCGAATATAATCGGTACACATCTTAAATTAATTTTGAATTAAACAGAAACTTCTGCAAACGATGCTATTAAGCTTAGAAATAAATTAAAAGTGGAAAAATTCACTGTCTCAGGCGGGGCTCGAACCCGCGACACTGGATCACTAATCCATGCTCTACACATGGTACACGTCCTTCACTTTTATGGTAACAAAGATGTGTTATGATGTATTTGGTAACTTTGGCCGTCACTATCTATTTAATGCTGTTCTTATTGTACCATCGTACAAACTGTCTGTAAAATAAAATATTTATTTTGAACTTCTCGAGTTTAAAAATATCGACTAGGAAATAGTCTGTTACGCCCTATGAGTGAGACATGAAAATCATTATTACGTGAGTAAGTAGCAAGAATTGCTAAGCGGGCGAGGTGTTCAAAATTAGCTTGACACGCTCTTATTCTCTTAACAATAAAGTCGCGTCAAGATCATTTTGAACACCTGGCCTGCATAGCAACTTCTGCTGCTGACTGTAACTTGTTACAGTGACAATATACCTAGTCGCACCAAAAAAAGTCTGCAGCGGATTTGATAGTCCACTATGTGTATCTAAGTGTTTATTTATACGTCATAATTTCATAAAAGTTACATAGTAATGAACTCGCTAGCGACTTTTATATTGATTGTCACTGTGACAAGGCACGAAATGGTACGGAAATTCAATTCTTTGACTGTACCTACTTCTTTTGTACCTACTTAATAACACTACACGCGTATAAAACTTATGAGTATGTTAAATATGTATATTAACTAACCTATAAATATTTACATAACTGGTGAAATCACTCTCATTTTAGTCCTTAGTAAATTAAAATTGTACTTATTTTAACAATCGTTGTACTACATAGGTATACACGGTGAAATTTAATCGGTGATCTATCTAATTCAGCAATCAACCGTCTGGGCTATAAAAGCGCTGCCAACTTAGCTGGGTTCAACTGTATCTTGGACTCCTATATATCGGGTGGAAAAGAACGAAGGACTTTTACGCAAATTGGGCATTGTTCAGGCTACGGACTTTAGTTTTCACTTTAATCACGTTAATATTTCTAACCGTTTTTGAGATACAGTTTGTTGAACATTAGTGCGAAAATTCTGCATGTTTCAACCCTAGCAAGTAGATCCTATTGAATGACATGACATGTGTCAATTTCAAATGTAAATAACTTTGTAGGGTTGTCACTGATATAATAATATTTCATTTTATTGATTTTGTTTTACTTTTAAATGCAGCTTTACTATTGTAATAACTGAAATAACTCGATTGTAGATCAATTAGATAACACTATCCTTTCAGCTCAGTCTCTAGAAATGTTCCACCCTGTATATTATAGCTTTCACAATATTGTGTCAGTCCTGTGATGACGTTTTTCGAGATGATTTGACTTAGGAAGAACTGACTTTTCGTGAAATATCTTATCAAGAGAAATTCAAACATTCTCATTCCGTTTGGTGACCACAAGATCCAAGTCTATCGGCGCTGGCACCCGCTCCTTCTCCGTCAAAGCCTTAAACAGCTCTATAGCCGGCAGTTCAGCCAGTAGACACAGAGGGATAGCTGCCAGGTGCGACAACACAGATGCCGTTATTAGCAGCGATATCTGAAATAGAACAAAGGATTTAAGAGTCAAAGCCATAAACAGTTCAATAGCCGGCAATTCCGGCAGGAGACACAGAAGGACAGCTATCTACACGAGTATAGGCCAAAGGTATGGCGGCATCTTTTCGAGCATACATTTTTCTTGATTTTTGGAGGATTATTTATCTTATACGGAGTCATATATATCGTTGGCCAAACTAAATTGTCTTACAAATGATAGTGTAGTAGCGTGACCAAGCTGCGGGTTACTGGTGACCAGGACACGTAGGATGACGAAGTGGATAAGGGACACGCAGTAAGACAGCCTCTCAGGTGTACAGAAGCTTCGCTACAGAAACATGACCATTAAAACGGTATCTTACCAAAGATAGTGTAGCAGGGTGACCAAGCTGCGGGTTACTGGTGACCAGGACACGTAAGATGACGAAGTGGATGAGAAACACGCAGTAAGACAGTCTTTCAGGTGTACAGAAGCTTCGCTACAGAAACATGACCATTAAAACGGTATCTTACCAAAGATAGTGTAGTAGGGTGACCAAGCTGCGGGTTACTGGTGACCAGGACACGTAAGATGACGAAGTGGATGAGAAACACGCAGTAAGACAGTCTTTCAGGTGTACAGAAGCTTCGCTACAGAAACATGACCATTAAAACGGTATCTTACCAAAGATAGTGTAGTAGGGTGACCAAGCTGCGGGTTACTGGTGACCAGGACACGTAAGATGACGAAGTGGATGAGAAACACGCAGTAAGACTGTCTCCTAGGTGTACAGAAGCTTCGCTACACAAACATGACCATTAAAACGGTATCTTACCAAAGATAGTGTAGTAGGGTGACCAAGCTGCGGGTTACTGGTGACCAGGACACGTAGGATGACGAAGTGCGTGAGGAACACACAGTAGGACAGTCTACCGAGTGTGTGGAAGCCTTTCCACGCAAACATGGACCGTAGAGCCGCTGAAACAAGGTCACACTGTTAACTGATTTTAATCAAACAGGGAACAATGATTACTGGCGTCCACGGGAAGAATATACAGTTATATTCTACGACGCCTGTGGCCTATTTTATAAAGCTACAAGTTACAATTTACAAGCGGAAGTCTCTTTCTAACCCTATGTGTTAGAACGAGACTTCCGCTTGTAAATCGTAACTTGTAGCTTTATAAAATAGGCCACTGGTTGGCAGTCCTCGACTGTGCATTTTTCCAGAAACTTCCTCCCTCTCACAGCTAAAATGTGGAATGAACTGTCGCTTGCGGTATTTCCGAACCGAATGACCTTCAAATCTTCAAGAAAAGGCGTACTCCCATTGTAAACGCTGGCAATGCACTTGCAGGGGTATCTAAATACTCCGCATGCGTCCCTGGGTGGTGCTAAAGAGTAATCAATTCTGGCTGCTGCGTTGCTCTACTCGATACGAGAGCCCCGCAGCAAATAAAATAGAAGCGGTTGAAGAATGACTCACGTTAGACCGGGCCGTGATCGGGCCGGAACATCCGGGGCTTACTTTTCTATGACATGACAGGTTCACGTGATGCTTTCCATAGAATGATGCGCTGGAAGCTCAGTCTCGGACACGGCCCGGTCTAACTTGAGTCATCCTTAATACATTGCCCCTGTCTGATGCCCCGGGCCTGGTTCCAGGCGTAGCTCAGCCTTCGACATTCCCAATACGCCACGCCACATTTGCCAAGCATTGTGGCTCTGTCCCTCAGACAGCCTACCTACATTTTTCCCACATACTTGAATGCTTAAAAGGTTTACCCATACGATCGATGTACCCCACGGGTAGGGAGAGATGGAAGATTAGATTGTAGAGCTGAAAAATACTCTATTAAGGAATCTACTCACATTTGCTTTTAGTAACACATCCGAGCATGAAGATAGCGAAGCAGATAGCGACGAGTGGGCGGTCGAGGGCGCTATAGGTGATCGCGGCCCACTGTGGGGGGTTCTCTTCGTGGAGAAACGACACTCCCAGCCATACGATGGCCGTGCCCATGGGCAGGGAGAGGTGGAAGATTAAGATGAAGAACTGGAAAATACTCTTATTAAGGAATCTACTCACATTTGCATTTAGTAACACATCCCAGCATGAAGATAGCGAAGCAGATGGCGACGAGCGGGCGGTCGAGGGCGCTATAGGTGATCGCGGCCCACTGTGGTGGGGTCTCTTCGTGGAGAAACGACACTCCCAGCCATACGATGGCCGTGCCCACGGGTAAGGAGAGGTGGAAGATCAGGTTGAAGAGCTGGAAAATATTAATGTTATTAGGGTTTTGAATAGAACAACTCTGAGACGTGTTCATTCGTAAAGTTCTAGTTCACCTTGCTGTCTCTAAGCTTGATGCCCTTCCTCTGGATCTCGTATAGCACGAACGCCGCCGCCATCCCACACGCGTAGCCCGCCAGGTTCATCCACATCGGTAGATACAGCTTCGGCAGGATCGAGGACTTGGAGAAGAGCGTACGGAGGTCTCTGTCAAACAAACACTAGAGGTAGTTATTAAGAATACATGTTCGTGAACACCATAAGGGTAACATTCCATTTCTGACCGCAGCTGCACGACTAATACGAACGTGTCGGTGTTATTGTCAATTTCCATAGTAAAATTAATGGTAGTGCTGCTGTCGTTGGAAATGGACTGTCACCTTAAATCGCTCCATACTGGAGAGTTTCCATTCAGACAAATTTTTAGCCTTCCTAAAATAATTCTGACACATGAATCTCATGATTACCATACTTAATGGCCCTCTACTGAGCCGAGCAATGTTTTTTCAAGACTGAGCCCGAGAAGTTCAGAATTTCCCCACAGCAAATAGCGAAGAGGCGATTAATCATGAGCTTATGCAGAATAGTTACGTTTTTGCTACGATATATATTTATATGGTAAGAGCAATCCATTAGAACGTTACTTACATACGCTACTTTATACTTTTCACAATATCTACTAGCAAGCTAATTTTTTAATCGATGATTGGTATTCCATGGAAGTGGAACTAAAAGAACCAAACCAAACCTGATACTACAGCATCCTAGTAAGCAAAGTTCATCGAAACATAAAACTGGTATTAACTTACTCAGGACTCTGCGCAGTGATAATCGGCGTCAGCTGATACCAGTAGACCACAAAGCCAGCCGCGGCAGCCGAGCACGCCAGCAATGTCCCCAGGATCGGCAGCGCCACGCTCCGGTAGCGGACCAACACCAGCAGCAACAGCATGCCGAGGATGTGGAGCTGCATGTCTACTGCTAGGTACCTGGATGGTTGAAATTAGAAATGAGTCTAATGATGAGGAAGTTCTAGTAAGCGCAGCGTCGTGCATTGAGCATTGGCTGTAAGCTTCCCTACATTCCTCAGAATTTGTGAGTACCTACTATATAGAATATGTGAGTATTAAAGAATTTAGGATAATTGTAAAGCTAAGCATATGCTGAAACGCAGGCAACGCAGTTCACACAGCGCAGCGCAGAGTAGATTTTGTAAAGCATACTTATGATGTCCTTGCGGCTGCAATGTGCGTAGCTAAAGGACGTTCTATACTTTACAAAATCTGCTCTGTGCTGCGCTGCGCCATTTACGGCGCCTGCGTCCCAACATAGGCTTAGCTAAAGTCCGGCAATAAATGTTGGAATAGAATAGAAATGCAAAATGATGCAACAAAAAATCAACACTGTAAGCTTACCAAGTATGTCCCATGCAGAGCTTGTTCAACGGCAGATGGTTGTGGACGTACAGGATGTGGTACCACCAGCGTTCGCTGCAGGCTTCAGCTTCGCTGTCCACGTACCAGGACCACAGAGGACCTGAGCCTAACTGTGGCAGCCAGCTGATAGTGAACCAGAGTATGATGCCTGCGACTGGCGTTAGCCTGGAAATGATGTGACGTTTTAGGCAAAGTAACAATTTGTACTAGTTGAATCAGTACGGCTACCACCAGTTTTGACAATGACAGATACGCTCGCGTCTACGTAAATTACTTTCTATACATCTCGCTTGGACTAATATGCGAGTACGAGCGAGGTGCATAGAGAGTAAGCTACTTAGACGCGAGCGTATCTGTCAATGTTAAAACTGGTGGCAGTGGTTCAGGATTGCAAACCCTTAACCACTAATCGACACATTTGGATATGAGCGTAAAAAAATTAAGATATTACCCCACACAGTTAACAAGTCAGGGGCTGTCCATAAATTACATCATTGATTTTTGACGATTTTTGACCCCCCCCCCCCTATAATCATCCAAAAATCATGCTTCAAATGACCCCATTTCCTCCTACTTCATGCTACCGTCATCCGATGTCCAGACCCCCCCCCTAATTTGAAATGACGTAATTTATGAATAGCCCCTCATCGGTGGCATAAGGTCCACCGATGTGCAGTGAAGAGTGTTGTTGTTTGTACTACCTCATCCATCTGTTAACAACAGCAACAAGGGCCTTTAGCGGAGTGAAGGGGCTGCTCTCGACGCCGATGAGGGTAGAATAGGACAGCAGGAAGCCTGAGAGACAGAAGAACGCTTGCAGCCACACTGGGGAGTTCATCACCGCTTGCCCGGCAAATGTCTCGTAAATCTGAAACATATTGTCAAGTTTAGCATAAGGTCAATGAGCAGAAAACGCCTCATAAGATTTTTGGTTGGGAAGACCGTTTAGGGCAAGAACATACGTACTTTGCTCAGATACAATCAGAAATGAAGCGCTTCACTCCTTTTGTTCTACCGACCTTCTGTAAGACGGTCTTCCTCACATTGACTAGGTGGCCCATAGCTAAAAAATCTACTTAAGTATACACAATGCTGAGATGGTGGTCGTGGCAACACAGAGACATGGACGCTTCCTCCGGGTGTCATAAATTATCCTAAGTCACTCAAAGGGAAATGGAAGGCAACCATTCACTAACCACGGGTTAGTGGGATAAGGCTTATAAGGCTTTCTCTGATTTGGTCATCAAAGTCGCAAAAAACACCATTCCCCGAGGGTATAGAAAGGAGTATGTCCCAGGTTGGAACACACAAAGTGAACTTCTATATAAGTCGTACCAAGCCACAGGAGACCATGAAGTGGGCACAAAACTTCTGCAATCACTAGATCTGAACAGAAAGGAGAAGTGGGAGTCATTGGTGGCGAAAATGGACTTTAAAAAATCTAGTAGGAAAGCATGGCATACGTTGCACAAACTGACAGGGAAAAAGTCGTCACCTAGAACTAACCAGCATACAGTACACCCCAACGCTATTGCAAGTCGCATGGTAGAACTAACACGGGCAAAGAGAGATAAGCTAGTGACAAAGAAAATTAAGCACAAGCTGACGGAACTCAGACGTTCGATGCCAAGAAATAGCGAACTCTCTAAAACGTTTTCCATATATGAGGTAGCCTCCGCAATAAAGCAGCTGAAACCTGGCAAGGCGGCTGGACCAGATAAAATTTATAATGAATTTATCCGGAACCTGGGTCCAACCAGTGTCAGCTGGCTTGCTGCTTTGTTCTCGGATATTCTGGTAAAGAACCATATTCCGAAAGAGTTCAAGAAATCGAATGTCATAGCTCTACTGAAACCTGGAAAGACCGAACACATCCCAGAAAATTTCAGACCCGTGTCTCTTCTTAGCTGTGTTTATAAGTTACTTGAGCGTCTAATTCTCACAAGGATTACTCCTTACATAGAGGCCGCCACTCCGCCGGAACAGGCTGGATTCAGATGTGGACGCAGCTGCACCGATCAAGTTCTTGCTCTCACCACCCATATCGAAGCTGGTTTCCAGAATAAGTTGAAGTCCACCGCCGTCTTTATAGACCTAACAGCTGCTTACGATACAGTCTGGAAACACGGCATGATATACAAGGTTCTGTCAGTAATCCCGAGCCGAGAAATCGCAGACCTGCTGTGCAACATGCTTAGTGAAAGGGAGTTCGAGGTCTTCCTCGGTGACCAGAAGAGTAGGAGGAGGAAATTGAACAACGGGCTTCCTCAGGGCTCTGTCCTTGCACCACAGCTGTTCAACCTTTATATCCATGATCTGCCACAAACCACAGCCAGAAGGTTCATTTATGCGGACGATATTGCCCTAGTAGCCCAGAGCCGTACATTTGGGGAAGGCGAGAGCCAGCTTAATACGGATTTGAAGATCTTGGAATCGTATTTTCGAGAGTGGAGACTCATACCGAGTGCCAGAAAAACAGAAGTGTCCTGCTTTCACCTAAGCAACCACCTCGCTAAACACGAGCCAACTGTCACTTTAGGTGGTGTAAGATTACCATACAATCCTTTCCCAACATACCTTGGTATTACTTTAGATAGGACTCTAAGCTATAAAAAACACCTTTCCAAGCTCTCGCTTAAAATATCGACCCGGAACAACATACTGCACAAGCTATCTGGCACCTCATGGGGTGCATCTGCGGACTGTCTCCGTTCAACGGCTCTGGGGCTCGTATATCCCACTGCAGAGTACTGTGCTCCAATTTGGCTACAAAGTGCACACACGCAATTGGTGGATTCCAAGCTCAATGTCACCATGCGATGCATTACTGGGACAGTGAAATCTACACCTTGCCACTGGCTTCCTGCGCTCAGTCGAATCCCACCTCCACATTTGAGAAGGAAACAGGCGCTGCTAAGAGAGACTAACAAAATTAGAGCATGTCCGTCTCTCCCAATGCATCAGGAGTTTACCAACCCGCCTGTGGCGAGACTTAAGTCCCGTCGCCCGGCATACGCAGCTGCTGAAACACTCACACAAAGTTCCTTCGACGTACAGCAGCTCTGGAAACAAGAATGGATGAGGCTAGCTGACGGTACCCCGGCCGCGAATATCGACCCGACTATATTGAACAAGGGGACCGACCTTCCTAGGAAACTATGGTGTCGCTTAAATCGCCTAAGAACCGGGCACGGACGATGCAACTTCTTCCGGCATAAGTGGGGTTGGAGTGACTCCGCGCTATGCGACTGCGGCATCGAGGACCAGACCATGGAGCACATCATCCAGCGGTGCCCACTCCGCGCATACCCGGGTAGCCCGGATGATCTACTAGACTTGACGCCCGATGCTGTGCAGTGGTTGCAAAACTTGGATGTTGCCTTATAAATAAAAATACTATGTATACAATTTTTGCCTATGTGACCATATCGCCATACGATTAAATAAATAGTGGGATGGTGCAAATGCCCTCCATTGCCCTTTGAGCGACTTAGGATTGAGACTAAACAAACAGTGTCTCTGCGAGATTTGACAAGGAATCAGATCCTTTAGAGAAGTACGATGGTAGTCATATATTAAATAGGTAGCTCTGAGGATTTCCGATTTTAAGTGGTAGGTGGATGGAGCATATAATTCAAAAACCGCTAAGGTAAGGTTACTTACATGTTCGAGAAATTGCGGGTTGTCAATAAAAGAGGTGCCTGTCAGCAGCAATACGTGCGCGAAGATGACACATTGCATGCCCATCACTCTGGAATAAGATATTAAAGAGATAAATATATTCATAATTGAATCACGCAAAAATAGACACAATTTAAAAAAATAGACACAATTTTTGACAGAAAGTCATGCTGAGACAAAATATTGCTACCTACTGATTGTGCTGTTTTGTCATAATCAACATACACATCGAAACCAATCGACCGATTTTTTTTCCGTCACGTGCAGTAAATATTACCTACATTTGACTTTAAAACTGACGAAGAGTAAGTAAACAGATGCAAAAGTGCTATCCTCTTTAGGAATGGAATTCATCCATGCATTTTTGCAACTGAGTGTACCGTTCAGTTACTGGCTCTATGGCTCATTTTTAAGCTAAATTGATATTATTATTGTTACTTGGTCAAGAGGCAAAGTAATAGGTGCTACAAAGTATAACACGGTATACAATTCTATCGCGGTAGACCCGTTTGTGTAATTAAATATGCTACAAAGTAAGTAAATAGTGTACCTAATACCCTCCATACAAGCCACTCCTTTCATCCGCTGGTCGCTGCGCGGTTTCGTTCGGTCGTACGTCAGGATCTGCCAGTTGCGTCGCAGAGAGAACGCGACCACGATTCTAGGGCCTGAAAACGATAAGAAACAATAACGATAGAAATTGTTTTGGCGTCCGCTTTATTTATTTGCAAAATAGTCGACTACAGTAGTATTGCAGCGCGACGTAGCTGCAGGAAACGTCAAATTTAATGTAGATTTCTAGATATATTTGGATGTTTTCTGCAATACTGCTGCAGTCGACTGCAGACGGTAGTAGTCGCACTCCATTCCATTTCTGCCCACAGCTGCTCTAGTAGTACGAACGCGTCGGTGTTATTGTCCATTTCGATAGTAAAATGAATGGTAGTGCTGCTGACGATGACGTTGGAAATGGACTGCAGTGGCGGCGCGTCTAGATTGTTCGTAGGCAAGCCGTAGCTAAGTTGCCCTTCCTTATCCTCATAAGTTTAAAGAAAATGGCCCAAGAGCCCGAATATCATATCAGACAAGCCAATGGGAATCGAGTTCTATGGACGCTCCGCCACTGATGGACTGTCACCTTAATACTGCGGCAGGAATGCTGGTGCAGTCTCAATCCGAACGTCACATACACCTAGGTCATTTTCCTATAAAAATCTTAATCTGTGCTCGTGGTTAGCATGCATAGCAAGATAGCGAATGCATTTCTGCTCCATTGCGGTGAAAATTTTGTTGACAATAATAGCTAGAGGAGACGGCACACTTTATCGGCTTACATTTGACATCAAACCGGTCAGTGATGATGTGCGTCGCAGTAGCCAGAGCAGCCAACACCACCAGCGCAAGTAGTAGTACCGCCAGCGCCCGCGCGTCGTGGCCCGTTGAGGTTGCTGACACACATAGAGACCGCGTGTTGTTGAACTGTGCCTGGAAAAAGTTATGGACAAACGATTCACTTCTTTGTGAAATAATTTAGAAACGTGGCGCACACGGCACACCTGAAGTGGCATAGCGATTGAGAAGAGCCAGCATTTATAAGCGTCAATTCCTTGGTATGGTTACCTGTACACCGTAAGGCCGCAGGCCCTCGTTGACGCAGCTCCGCGCGCGGGTCTCCGCCGGCCCCTCGGCCTCGCAGCGCGTGGCGCACACGCCGCGATGGACGAGCGTGCGGTTGAAGTGGCGTAGCGATTGTGAGGAATAATCCTGCAATCAATGTCAGTTATTGTCAATATTGTGTACACAAAATGACAACCGTTTATCGTCGACTAACGCCAATCGAAAGGTAGGTAATATACATGTAAGTATCAAGATGACACACGCGTACAGTCAGCAGCAGAAGTTGCTAAGCGGGCGAGGTGTTCAAAATTACCTTGACACGCTCTTATTCTCTTAACAATAAAGTCGCGTCAAGATCATTTTGAACACCTGGCCCGCTTAGCAACTTCTGCTGCTGACTGTACAAACAGCAACACTCCTACATCGGTGGACCTAATTACAAAAGGCATACCATTACTTGGGCAAAAGGTCCACCGATGTACAGTTAACAATGTGAGCAATGGTACCAAAAGTCACGTGATGATCAGACATCGTACATTTTCCAGCATTTTTTGTTGCCAGCGGCGTGGTGTTAACGGAATTGACATAAATAATTTCAACCCTAATGATTAATTAGCGTTAATTACGTTAATATTAACCTTAATTTACCATTTCAGTTGAAATTATCTATACCAATTCCGTTAACACCACTCTCTGCTGCACCAAAAATGCTAGAAAATCTACGATCATGCATTGGTGATGATTTCCATAATTTATTTAAGTTTCGATTGCCTTTCGTTTTCTGTAAACGATAGTAAACGAACGAATCAAGGTTGAGCTTTAAGTACATGCTGTTCATGTGCTGCTCAAATCTATAAACATATTTATTTACATAGCAAGAGTTGAAAAAAAAAACAAACGTTAAAATGAAAACTGAACTATAACAAATCTTAAACTGAACGTATAAGTAAAAAATGCTCCCCAGGTCACCTTCATGGTCACGTGCATGGTGGCTGCCAGAGTTAGCTTTTTGGATGGCCATGCTTATCCTCTGACCGAGGTAGCTGCCAGCCCTCCGGTCAGCTGAGGCACAGAATAAATAATAGTACTAGGTACAGAAGACTCACTCTCTAACAAAACGCGTCTGTTACGATCAGCACAGATATGGCCGCTAGGTGGCGACAGCGCCACGCGCGGCTTATGGCAAACCCCAAAATTGGGAACGAACGGATGTACTTTTAGCTACCTGTAGCAAGCGACGAAATCGCGGAGTGAGACACGCCTGGTTATGGTGCCCAGCCAGCGTATTATGGATAGCTTTATCCATCTTTATCCACGTGATAAAATAACTGTCACTTTTTAACACCGTGGGATAGAAAGTGACGGACACCGTTTTATCACGCTGTCACGTAGACAAGAACGACCATTATATCCGTACAGAAGGCTGCCAGCGTTAGCTTTTTGGATGGCCAGGCTTATCCTAGTTATCCTCTGGCCGAGGTAGCTGCCAGCCCTCCGATCACACACACACAGTGATCCGTTTGACCCCTATAGGGTCACCCCACTGGCGTCTAGTCAGCACAATGAAAAATGGCGTCGCTGCGCAGTATCGATGTCTAATTAATAGGCCCAAATGAATGAACTCACACCAATCACTAATCACTAATCAATGTGTAAGTAAGCGGGCCTATAGGAGCGCGCATGCACTGGCCAGCAGCGAGCGTCGGCGGCGCCCGCGCACGGGGTTAAGGCCGCTCGCGTAACCATGTGGTAATCTGGCCGACTTGATGTAATCCCACAAGAATTTGATAAGAGACATTGACATTTTACTTATGATTAAGTTAACATTTTATCATAATGAATAATAGATCGGGCGCCGGCTGAGGTACAAGGGCTGCGACCTTCAGGCTGGGTCTTCAGGTAGCCATTGACGAGGCTTCCAACAGTCCAAATAGCGTGGCTGCAATCCAAAATCGGTCCGTGAATTTCAAAACCTGGTACGTTTAATATTAGGATGCCGTCCATTTGGATTTATCCATTGTAACGGCATCCATTTGGAAGGCTCGTCAGTGGCCTACTTTATCTGGTCCAACAAATATCTTTAGCTATTCAGTGTGGCAATGCAGCTGAAATATTTGAAACGCTAGGACCAGACAGGAAACAGTCTGCCCTTAATTGTTCAAATGGTAATTTTTGACAAGACTTGTTTCGGAATCATAAATTTTTTTATTGATTTTATATTTTTTAATTAATATTTTAATTTTATTATAAGTAGTGTTATACATATGGAAAGTTTATTTGAACACCCAATATTATGGTTAAGAAACATGTTGTGGGTTGTGGATAAAATTTTATTAATACCTAATGTATTTTGTAGAATGTAGGTAGTATAAACTTATAAATTGGCTCTAATCTTTGGAATGTGCACGGCGCTCGGCGCACGATGTGAAGGCCGCTCGCGTACCCATTTTGATTATAAATTAATAATCTGACCGAATTGATATACTGCCGTATTCGAACTTCAAGATATTCACAAGAGACGACACGTTCTAGATCCATTCTAGATACGTTATAGTTTAGATATCAACTAGTTCTCTTTTGCAACGCAATTCGGGCGACTAATGTCACTTTTACGTCAGATAGAGTAAGATATCTATTAGATGTGAATTAGATCTCTAAGTAATATCCTGTGGGAATCGTTCAAGAGTATCTCCAGAATCGCGCAAATGTCAAATTTGACAGGTTAGATCTTAAACATATCGTTATCGTTCCTTGGTGATGTCTAAAAGATGTCTAATAGGTAGATGTCTATTTCATAATGCGAATCGGGCCTGTAATCCCACGGCTCCACACATGAGCGTATAATAAAGAATACATAGACATTTTTATTACTATGATTAAGCTACGAGCGGTCGGGTTGAGCTGGAGCGAGGCCAGAGCGGTCGCTGAAGATAGGAAGGCGTGGTGCGAGCTTGTGAAGGCCCTTTGCACCTCTGGGGTGCCTTAGGACAACAACAACATGATTAAGTGAGCGAATACCTAAAGACAAAAATATTAAAGTAAAGGTATCACGGTAGATCGGGCCGTGTCCACTGTCCAGGCTGGTAGTTCCGGTGCATCGTTTTCTATGGAAATCATCACGTGATCGCCTGTCATGTCATAGAAAAGTAAGCGCCGGATGCGGACACGGCCCGATCTAACGAGAGTCATCCTTTAAACAAAAGCAAAGCACGGAAACTTGCAACGGAAGGCTGTCTCGCGGGTTTTTACCTTTAAAATTTTGCTCTTCAGAGACCCGGCTATATCACTAGTTATTTTATAGTAAAATTATACCGCTAAAGTATGCAGGATAACGATAACGATATACAACAAAATGAATGAATAAAAGAAATGTTTTCTTGATTTATTTCCATCGAGGCAACTTTTTACTTTATATTGTGGTTAGAGTAGTAGGTATTCTTTCATCATAACTATAACTTTACGCTCGAGATAAACTTAATAGCACTACCAAAAGCTAATGAATGCATCTAAAATATTTGTTGATTATGCATTTGTATAATATATCTATTAATAAACCTGTTTAAAGTAACATTTGAAGGCTAAATTAGCTGTAAAGTTTAAATTCAATATTAATGATAATGATCACTAACATGTTTACATTTCGTACCTTAATGCACGTTATAAAGGCGGTAAACATATATAATATATGCTATCTCTTTAATCTCTTACATCGACTATGCATACTACATACTTATATGCAATTCTAATTAAAGTTAAGGCTACATTTTACGACTTGCTGCACCTTGTTTTGATTTGCACTTCATCATCATTCTTCATTTTACAATGTTTATTTTGAGTGTATTTGTTATGTTCCTTATGACACAGAATAAATAATAGTACTGTTTAGGTACAGTAAAACACGCGAGCTAGTTCAACACTGGTTTATTATCTATGAATGTAGGTAGATACAGTATTTTACAAGTACCCTTAACTAATATACTACATCTCATCCCTTTCGGAAAAACAAAACGTAAAAAGAAATATATAATATATCTTTATACATTTTACTCAGGAGAAAAAAACTAATTACTTAAATTATGTACCTATATAATACACACAAATTAATTAACAGGTCGCTAGTTAAGTTTCATTTCATTAAGTGAGCTACAAAATTAAATAATACTACTTAAATAATAACAAACTGACAAATTTACATTGCCATGCCAATAACAGAGATATTCATATAACTATTTCTATCTATATAACTACTCTTAATGTCCAAAACGAACATAACCGCCAAGACTACCAATGCAATCTGAGTCTTATTGCATAGAAATTAAGGATGCTAATAAATTAATTAGTAATAGTGCATAATACGTTCATCTTGGACACAATAATTAAACATATTTAACAAGATAAGGAATAGCTTACTAAGCTACTTGATTTGTAACATCTGTGCGTCTGACTACTACTTACATATTAAAAGAGGTCATCGATCTTTGGATTATTATGTAATGCCTTTGCTTTAGAACGCGTTAGAGGTGGAGAAATACGAGGTAATTGACAATTTTTATTCTCTTTTTGAACCGTCGATGTACTGGGACCTGAGTCAGACTGACCTAATTCCGCCTTTACAACCGCCAGTTCCGTACTGGGGCCGCCCTCAGGCCTATGGGTCTCCGGCGCCGCCTGGCGCGCCACCAGCTGCCGCCGGTTGCGCCGGTATCTCCGACCATGGCTATCTGCTACTACAAATGACCGCGGTTCCGGTGCGCTGCCTACAACTGTAACCGGTTTTTTATCGCTCCCGTCAATAAGTATTGCCCTTTGCCCCGGCCATAGAGGTGACAATAGTTTAGCAGATCGATCGTAATTTTTCTTTATATTATCCTTCTGCTGCAATAATCTTTCATAATTTAGTTTATTATCGACGCGTTCATGCAATAATTTAGTTTTAATTGGTAGTTTTGTATGTAAACGCCTACCCATTAACATTTGCGCCGGCGAATCTAGATTTTATCTCGGAGTTGATCTATAATTGAGTAAGCTTAAATAAAAATCTTCCCCTGAGTCTTGAGATTTTTTTATCATGGTTTTAATTGTTTGAACCGTACGTTCGCTTTTCCCATTAGATTGAGCATATCGCGGAGATGACGTCACATGTTCTATTTCCCAATCAAGCATAAACTTTTTAAATTCGCACGAGCTGTAAGCAGGGCCGTTATCGGTCACCAACTCGGAAGGAATACCATGTCGCGAAAACTGTTCCTTCATAAAGTTTATAACTAATTTGCTAGTCATATTGTTGAGCATGCCTACCTCGACGTAGTTCGAAAAGTAATCTACTAAGACTATGTAGTACTTCTTCCTGTACTCAAAGATATCAGAAGCCAGTTTCGACCAAGGCAAATCCGGAAGCGTATGCTGCAGTAGGGGCTCGCGACGCGGTGCCGGCGCATGCAGTGCGCATGAGTCACAAGCACGTACACGGCGTTCCACGTCGGCTGACATGCCCGGCCAAAACATTACCTCTCGTGCACGACGCTTACATCTATCTATACCTAGGTGCCCTTCGTGTATTTTACATAACATCTCGTGGCGTAAACTGCGAGGAATGTAAACACAATCATTTTTAAATATTAAGCCGTCAATGAATTGCAACGACTCACGATATGGCCAAAACATATTAACGCATTCGCTAACATCCCACCTGTATCTGGGCCATCCGTTGCAAATATATTGTATTATCGTTTTACATTCCTCGTCTTTTGCTGTATGTTGTCTAATTACGTCTAGTTTTTTATTACTGACCTGCACGTTTTCAACTAAGAAACACGTTTGCAACTCGACCTCGTCAGTGATGCGATCATGCATCAGCTCTGGTAGCGGCGCGCGCGACAATGTGTCGGCTATGTACATGTACTTACCGGGCGTATACTCGACCTTGAACTCGAAGCCTTGGACTCGCATCATCATGCGCTGTAGTCGCGCTGGCACAGCCGATAGAGGTTTAGTGAACAGAGGTTCTAAGGGCTTGTGATCAGTCTGAACTGTCACATCGCGACGGCCATAGATATACTGCTTGAACCTCTCCACTGCAAAACAAATGGCCAACATCTCCTTTTCTATCTGAGCGTACCGTGTCTGTGTGTCCGTGAGCGTGAGCGAGGCGAACTCCACGGGCCGCCCGCCCTGAAGCAGTACCGCGCCTACGGCCACACTGCTCGCATCTACCGAGATCACTACCGGCAGCTCTGTCGAATATAATGCCAACACTGGAGCTGATGCTATTTTAGCTTTTAATAGGTCAACAGCCTTTGAATGGTTATCATCCCATATCCATTCCGAATCTTTTTTTAGCAACCCTCGCAATATAGCAACCGAGTCTGAGTAGTTTTGGATAAACTTTGATAAATAGTTTACTACCCCAAGAAATCTTTCTAAACCCTTCCGGTCCTCGGGATAGGGCATTTCCATAATGGCGCGAACCTTCGAATCATCTGGGCGCATCCCCTGTTCATCAAATTTATGGCCTAAATAGACAATTTCTGTAACGCTAAACTTACATTTTTCTTTGTTGTACCTGATGCCAATTTCGTTTGACCTTTGCAACAAACGCTCTAATCGAGCGTCATGTTCCTCTTGTGTACTACCCCAAACAATGACGTCATCGATGAAACTTTCAACACCATCCAAATCCTCCAGGTATTGTCTTAACTTGGCGTGAAATACCTCAGGGGCACAATTTACCCCATAAGGCAAACGGAGAAACTGGTACCTACCGAACGGAGTTGCGAATGTGCAGAGGTCGGCACTGGCGTCGTCCAGCTGCACCATCCAGAACCCTGAGCGCGCGTCGAGCACGCTGAAGTAGCGTGCGCCACGTAAGCGCACGGCCAGCTCGCTCACCGTGGGCAACGAGTACTGCGCGCGCCGCACCGCGCGGTTTAAGGGTCGGGGGTCTAAGCAGACTCTAAGGTCACCGTTTTTTTTCGCTACCAAAACTATAGCATTAACCCATTCGGTGGGGTGTGATACCTTTCGTATTACGCCAATTTTCTCCATGCGCTGTAATTCAGTATGTAACTTGTCACGCAAACCTAATGGAATTTTTCTTGTCGGGCACACCACCGGTTGTACATTGACGTCAACTACTATTTTATATTTACCGGGTAACTTTCCTAGGCCCTCAAAAAGATCACAGTAGTTCTCTAATTGAATAGCATCAATCCGGCGAACCAAACCTAATGTCACACAGCCTCTCAGTCCCAGGACATTTCGACAATCCAAATCAGCCACCATACACTTTAACTCATATTGTTTATTTCTACAAGACATCAACAATGTGCACTTACCTATAAAAGGTATATTGTGTTTGGTATATGAATACGCACGCTTAAGAACCGGTTTCAATTCGCTTAATTTTAATCCTAAATTTAAGTACTCGGCCTTCGATATTACATTTAACATAGACCCCGTGTCTAGCTTAAACATTATACGTTTGTTATTACATGTCATTAACTCCAGCCATTCTTTCGGTAATTTAGACTTAGAGTCCTGGTTAACAACATCAACGTAAAACATACCGTCCTCCTCGTCCGAATCGTCCTCCGCCAAGTCACACACCTGGTCACGTATCACTTTGCGTTGACTACACACTTTAGCGAAATGCCCTCTTTTTTCACACACATAACACAAGGCACTGTAGGCTGGGCAGTGGTCATCCTGAGCGCACCACACTCCACCGCACTTCGCGCAGGGTCGGCGCGCTGGTCCCGGCGCACCCGCGCCGGCCGCCGGCGCCGCCCGGCCGCCGCGCCGCGCCCCGCGCCGGTTGGGCGCGCGCCGCCGTCCGCCGGCGCTCGCGCGCGCACCGCCACCTCCTCGCGCACCGGATCCCCACACGGCATCTACTCGAACGTCCTTTGCATCTCCACCGACACGACGACTCTCCTCGTGTGACATCTCCGCCGCCTGACAAATTTGAATCGCTTTTGCTAATGTTAAATCGTCCGTGCGAAATAATCTATCACGAATAACATTATTATTAATTCCGCACACAATTCTGTCACGAATAAAATCGTCTGTCAACGTGGTAAACTTGCAATCCTGACTTAACACTCGCAGCGCTGTAACATATTGATCAATGCTTTCACCTTCCTCTTGGTTTCTTACAAAAAATTTATACCGAGCCACCGTGATATTCGGCTTCGTTCCGAAGTGTTCATCGAATTTTTTCAATACTTTGTCGATGTCCTCGCTCTCCTTTTCTGTCAATGAAAACGAAGTGTATACTTCGTAGCCGGCCGATCCAATGAGGTTGACTAGCAGACCTGCCTGGACATCGGCAGTCTCTTTGCTCACTCCGGAGGCTTTCAAAAACACCATAAATTGCTTTTTCCACTTGCGCCACGCCTCGGCCCGCGTGGCCGGGCCGCCTTCTAAAAGCAATTCCGCCGGAGGACGCGCGTGTTCCATTGTTTTTTTTAATTTCACAACCACCAATAGACTTAAAACTTGCCGAAATAAGACACTAACGCACCAAATAATCGCAAACTTCAAATTAAATTAGTGGCCACCGCTGTCACCATGTAGTAAAACACGCGAGCTAGTTCAACACTGGTTTATTATCTATGAATGTAGGTAGATACAGTATTTTACAAGTACCCTTAACTAATATACTACAAAGACTCACTCTCTAACAAAACGCGTCTGTTACGATCAGCACAGATATGGCCGCTAGGTGACGACAGCGCCACGCGCGGCTTATGGCTAGCCACCAAAAGTCTTTTTTAAGTCAACTAGACTTAATTAGGACCCAAAATTCTTTACTACAGTATATACCTTTAGCAGTTGCAGCGTCGTCTGATTTCCGGAGACCAGGGCAGCCTCCAATACGCAGTACACGTCACCAGGACGCCGACAACGCGCCCAGTCGTCCAGGTCAAACAGAGGCGGCACGGAGTCCAGTGTGTCTGAAATGTTTGTCTGAAATTTTTAAGACGAAAGTGGACGACGGCACGAATCCGGGTCTTCATACAAACGTAGTTCCCATTTTCCTCCTCTAAATTAATCGGTCGTTAATAGTAATTGGCCCAAGACCATGAGAATATGGCCCAAGATCTGGCCGTGACCCTGGGGTCAAAAAGTTAGAAGACGAACTCTAGAACGACCGAGTGCGCGTAACCTAGACCTTTCGCTAGAGCTAAATGATTTGGGATTTTTTTAATGTTTGTCTTAATTGCTATCATCTTCCTAACGATGTCCCAATTTACCTTAGCGCATTTAATAACTGGAGTCGCCTTTAAAAGCTTACCCCTCTGCCGAAAACCTTGCACAATTGTGCAAACTTTTGTATGGACTGACGGCTATTTGTACTGTACGTTACGTACAAATCATGTAGAAATAGCAATATATTTGAAGTCCTCTCCCCCGCAAAAATCGACAGACTATTTCGTACAGAAAATGACAGCCATGACGTCTCCAGTTACTAAACGCTCTAAAGGGGCCCACTGATTAACAGTCCGCCGGACGGTATCGGCCTGTCAGTTAGAACAAAATTTTGACAGCTCCGAACTGACAGGCCGATACCGTCCGGCGGACTGTTAATCAGTCCCAACTAGCAAAAAAGTCTCAGATTGCGCACTTTATAAGAGTAGTGAGCTTATAGCGCTCTTATTTTTGTTTTGAACTTGTCATCGCTCTTATATTAGTCTTAGACAAGCTAATACGCACTTTAGTAAGTTTAGTCTTATTACCTAGTCTTATATATGTATATTAGAGCATTTTATAATACCATTATAAGCCTCTCGCTCTTACAATAACATTTACTAAGTCTCATTGAACTTGAGAGTACCTGGTCTTATATCCACATTCTCTAAGTTCATTTGATCTTATAATAGACTTTCTAAATGCTATTATAAGAATGTAAGACTAATATCAACATGGCATAATACTATTATGAGCCTCTCGCTCTTACAATAACATTTACTAAGTCTCATTGAACTTGAGAGTACTTGGTCTTATATCCACATTCTCTAAGTTCATTTGATCTTATATTAGACTTTCTAAATGCTATTATAAGAATGTAAGACTAATATCAACATAGCATAATACTATTATAAGCCTCTTGCTCTTACAACAACATTTACGAAGTCTCATTGAACTTGAGAGTACGTGGTCTTATATCCACATTCTCTAAGTTCATTTGAACTTATATTAGACTTTATAAATGCTATTATAAGAATGTAAGACTAATATCAACATAGCATAATACTATTATAAGCCTCTTGCTCTTACAACAACATTTACGAAGTCTCATTGAACTTGAGAGTACCTGGTCTTATATCCACATTCTCTTAGTTCATTTGATCTTATATTAGACTTTCTAAATGCTATTATAAGAATGTAAGACTAATATCAACATAGCATAATACTATTATAAGCCTCTTGCTCTTACAACAACATTTACGAAGTCTCATTGAACTTGAGAGTACCTGGTCTTATATCCTCATTCTCTTAGTTCATTTGATTTTATATTAGATTTCTAAATGCTATTGTAAAAATGTAAGACTAATATTAACATAGCATAAGAACACTGTAAGTACGTACTTTTCTGATCTTACTAAAGCTATAATAAGATCAACAGCAGCACTTTAGTAAGATATTAGAGTGATATAAGATCAAGACACTTATATCACAATAGAGAAGATCAATATCAGATGGTTTGATCTTAAATCGTTTTTGGGAACACTATTGTTAGTATTAGTAATTCAACATGGCCACATCATTTGTATTCAGAATGCTTAAAATACTCTAATAGTGCGCTTGAAAAATGCACCTACATCAATGGCTGACTATCAATACAAAATAAAGAAATAAAATAATTATAAAAATATTCAAATACCATATTTGAGTAGGCGCATAAAGTTTGAAGTGTAAAACAGGGTCTACTTTACAATAAATAATATTTTCCCATGTGAATACTTACCCTGAAACATAAACAGACGATGATAAACAGCACGTTATTATATTTAAACATAATTCATAAAAAGTATGATAAACACTTACACTAATATGTTTTTGTCACGTTGCAGTTAATTTCACCCGTATATTTATACTTCACAAATAGAATGTTTCAAACCAAAATAAGCTTATTTAGGCTTACAAGATTCTAACGTTCGACCAATATAAGCCTATGTAGGCTTACAAGATACTTACGTTCGACCAATATAAGCCTATGTAGTATGTAGGCTTACAAGATACTTACGTTCGACCAATATAAGCCTATGTAGTATGTAGGCTTACAAGATACTTACGTTCGACCAATATAAGCCTATGTAGGCTTACAAGATACTTACGTAAAAGCGATATTAGCCTAAAGCAGCTTAATATAGTTTTGAAAAAGATTACTGTGAATGCAAACAACATTCAATTAGACTGATATTAGAACGATATTAAAATAAATACGCTTATGCTTTGTGCCCAAACCCGGGCTTATACGATGATATAAAATCAATATAAGAGCGACAAAATTGTAGTCTAGAGACTGTTGTTAGCGTGATTTTGCTAGTTGGGAGTGGGCCCCTTAAGCAATTTACTAATGGCTCACCTGGGATCCGCTCAGCAACCTAATCCCATTCATGTAATTGAGATGCATAAATAAAGCATTAAAAACATTAGTAAATAAAATTTTGCAAACGAGGTTTATAGATTCACGACAGCCTTAGGCATCGAAGGCTTTGCACAATGTGGTAAAAGGGTCAAACAGAATACCGTGTTATGTCTTTCCTGTAGACATACACAAGAGTTAAGGGCTATAAAGGTTAATTTTCTTATTTAACCCTTATCCACGTGAAAAGGTCCTCCTTTTATATAGAGAACTATGATAAAATCATTACTTACATGCCCACAAGCTGTTAACTATTCCCCACAGGAGAGAAAACTAGTGTGTTCGCGCGAACTGTACATTTTTCTCTCCTGTGGGCAATAATTAACAGCTTGTGGGCATGTAAGTAATGATTTTATCATAGTTCTCCAAATAAAAGGAGGACCTTTTCACGTGGATAAGGGTTAAATAAGAAAATTAAGCTTTATAGCCCTTAACTTTGTGTATGCTACAGGAAAGACGTAACACAGTTTTCTGTTTGACCCAAAAACGTTTTAAAATTGTTTTGGTAGGTTGTTTGACCATTCGTAATCACCAAACGTGTACCATGCGTCATTGAAGAGTTCTGTTCTGGTCATCATCAGCAGTTCCAGATGGTTTTTGTAAGTTTTATTATGTTTGTTAATTTATTTCTTTGTTTCTATCAATAAAGAATCCTTTTAAAATTAGTTTTTAATTTTAACGGTTTGGTCGGAGTTTTGATGGAAGATAATAAAAATTATTTCCACTCACCACTAAACTCCACGCTCCCAACCATCCACAAATTCACAACAAACAACAAAAACAACACAACAACAGCGCGCACCATTTTGAATAAAAACACACAAAAGTCAAAATCACCAATTAAGTCAATATTCCACACACATCATCCACTCACGCGCACGCAAGACAAGTGGCCGCGCTAACCGACTTACGAACGAAGTTGCGCAACTTCTGGGGTAAGGTCGTCTTGCCAAAAGCCTAACAATCTCCTTAACGTGACGAGTTAAAGACGGTTTCTACTATACATATAAACAAGTGTGCTGGTTTCGACAGGTATTACGTAGAAATGGGGTTTTTATAATCCTGTTGGGATTATGTCATAAGGTAAACGTACTAGTGCCCGACACTATCATGGATACTGACATTACTTTGACGGAATGACGTTTTTAGTGATAGTGTAGGGAGTGTCATGAAGGAATGACGGCAAGTAATGAAGTTTATTTTAATAATTTCCGTCAGAATTGGAGTTATGTCAAAGTAATGATACTAGAAATGACATTATACTGACAGTGAATTGGTTAGAATGATGGAATCAGAAATGACAGAAAGAATGATGGACGATAATGAAGTTATTAAACATTTTTAATATTTTTGAAGAAATGTCAAAATAATGACATTATACTGATAGTGAGTGGAGCGCATCACTCTAATCCCTCATTCCGTCATTTAAAGTACTTTAGAAGAAGGTTTTATACTAACAAGAGTCATTACTGGCATTTAAATCAATAAGTGAAGTATACCTACTCTATTATCATTGATCTAAAGTTTATTTTCACTTGACTCTTAAGGAAAAAGGAAAACATGCAGAATACGACGCACAAAGAAAATCTCTGTCCCTTTCTAAAAGTTTCCATACATGAAATAAAAATTAAAAACCTTTTATTTTATGTTGTTTACAACAATTTAATTATATTTTTACCGGGAAACGCGAAAATCTAAATTTAGTTATCTGCCTCTTTATCGTTCGAATATGCAAAAGTGAGGATGATGATGATGAAAAGTGATAGATAGATAACGAAATTTCGTGTTTCGCGGTAGACCCCCAGATTGTGATGGATTGTGGTAGTGGCGCCCCCTACGCAGAGTTTCGAGTAATATTCCCTATTCAGGGAAATAGAATAATATTACGCAATACTCTGCGTAGGCGGCGCCTCTAGCACATACTGAGGGCTTACCGCGTAATTTCGTTTTCTGCCTCTTTATCACTCTTGCGTATTCGAGCGTCAGAGACTGATAACGAAATTTCGATTTTCGCATTTCGAAGTAGACACTCTGAATTTGCCAGTGGACCCTACGCCGACTTTTGCGTAATATTCCCTTTTGCGTTTTATTTCGTGCATGGAGTTCAATATATTTTTTATAAGTTCAAAAACTAAAACCCGACTACTGCAAATCGCGCTCTAAAAAGTATGAAACAAGATAGAATTCTTATCTGAAATTATCAAGCAGGAAATATTATAAATGTTACCATATTTTTATATAAAAAATACAACGTAATATAATTTACTAAATTTTTTATATATTTATAGAGATTCAGAGGATCGCCGTGGTCGTATGCCACGATTATAAACTTAAAAATAATATGGCATACGACCACGGCTATCCTCTGAACCTCTGTAAATATATAAAAAATTTAGTAAATTATATTACGTTGTATTTTTTATATAAAAAAATGGTAACATTTATAATATTTCCTGCTTGATAATTTCAGATAAGAATTCTATCTTGTTTCATACTTTTTAGAGCGCGATTTGCAGTAGTCGGGTTTTAGTTTTTGAACTTATTTTTTATTTAATTAATTTTGGGGTCATGATTTCGTTACTAACTTTTTGAAGTCACTTTATATTATTTTTGCGAGGGCGTCCTCAGTACAGAAATGCACGAAGTAGTATGAGGGCGCCGAAGGCGCCCGGCTTACGCTACGTCTTACGTAGGCGAACAACGGGCGAACGCGGCGCGGCGCGGCGCGGCGAAAGCGGCCGCCGCCGCGCCGCGCCGCGCCGCGCCGCCTGACATTCGCGTGCAAATCGCGCCGCACCGCGTTCGCAACGAGATCGCTTACGTAGGACACTTCTATGGGCATCAAAGGATTGATTTCGCCGCGCCGCGCCGCGCCGCGTTCGCGCGTTGTTCGCCTACGTAAGACGTAGCGTTAGGAACGCGTACTTCGGGCTACGCCCGACTCTTTTAGTATGAGGGCGCCGAAGGCGCCCGGCTTTGGAACGCGTACGTCGGGCTCCGCCCGAGTCTTTTAGTATGAGGGCGCCGAAGGCGCCCGGCTTTGGTACGCGTACGTCGGGCTACGCCCGACACTTTTAGTATGAGGGCGCCGAAGGCGCCCGACTTTTGAACGCGTACGTCGGGCTACGCCCGACACTTTTAGTATGAGGACGTCGAAGGCGCCCGGCTTTGGAACGCATACGTCGGGCTACGCCCGACTCTTTTAGTAGTAGTAATTGGAACGCGTACGTCGGGCAACGCCCGACACTTTTAGTATGAGGGCGCCGAAGGCGCCCGGCTTTGGAACGCGTACGTCGGGCTCCGCCCGACTCTTTTAGTATGAGGGCGCCGAAGGCGCCCGGCTTTGGTACGCGTACCTCGGGCTACGCCCGACTCTTTTAGTATGAGGGCGCCTTCGACTTTGGAACGCGTACGTCGGGCTACGCCCGATTCTTTTAGTATGAGGGCGCCGAAGGCGCCCGGCTTTGGAACGCGTACGTCGGGCTCCGCCCGACTCTTTTAGTATGAGGGCGCCGAAAGCGCCCGGCTTTGGTACGCGTACGTCGGGCTACGCCCGACACTTTTAGTATGAGGGCGCCGAAGGCGCCCGGCTTTGGAACGCATACGTCGGGCTACGCCCGACTC
The DNA here is from genome assembly GCF_963556715.1 of Cydia fagiglandana. NCBI lineage: Eukaryota > Metazoa > Arthropoda > Insecta > Lepidoptera > Tortricidae > Cydia > Cydia fagiglandana. The sequence continues at coordinate 1,649,709 of NC_085947.1, forward strand.
TTTTAGTATGAGGGCGCCTAAGGCGCTCGGCTTTGGAACGCGTACGTCGGGCTCCGCCCGACTCTTTTAGTATGAGGGCGCCGAAGGCGCCCGGCATTGGAACGCGTACGTCGAGCTACGCCCGACACTTTTAGTATGAGGGCGCCTTCGGCGGCTTAGGAACGCGTACGTCGGGCTACGCCCGACACTTTTAGCATGAGAGCGCCTTCGACTTTGGAATGCGTACGTCGGGCTACGCCCGACTCTTTTAGTATGAGGGCGCCTTCGACTTTGGAACGCGTACGTAGCCCCACACTTTTAGTAAGAGGACGTCGAAGGCGCCTGGCTTTGGAACGCGTACGTCGGGCTCCGCCCGACTCTTTTAGTATGAGGGCGCCGAAGGCGCCCGGCATTAGAACGCGTACGTCGGGCTACGCCCGACACTTTTAGTATGAGGGCGCCTTCGGCGCCCGGCGTTGGAACGCGTAAGTCGGGCTACGCCCGACTCTTTTAGTATGAGGGCGCCGTAGGCGCCCGACTTTGGAACGCGTATGTCGGGCTACGCCCGACACTTTTAGTATGAGGGCGCCGAAGGCGCTCGGCTTTGGAACGCGTACGTCGGGCTCCGCCTGACTCTTATAGTATGAGGGCGCCGAAGGCGCCCGGCTTTGGAACGCGTAGGTACGTCGGGCTGCGCCCGACACTCTTAGTACAAGGGCGCTGAAGGCGCCCGTCTTCGGACCGCGTACGGTACGTATCTTGTAAAAAAATTTACTGTTTCATACATTTTGGCTGATCAGGACTTCTATACCTATTCACGTTATAAAATGTTGCAGGACATTATAAAAACACTAATTATAGCGGCCAAACAAATTTCTTTTGCGAAAACCTTCTTGTGTCTCCGTAGTCGCGTAACACGCGGATAGATTCCAGAGCGCTTGTAGGTTCATAGTTCGAATTACCTAACCGATAAATAAATTATTTTTTTATATAGCGCATGCAAGCAAAGCCGGGTGCAAAAGCTAACAATATTTATATATTTGAAATATGCTAATTGAGCTCTTTAAAATGATGTATAACACGTCAACATTACATAATTTATTTTTTTTGGTTCATGACTTTATGACCTCTAGAGGGCGCCGTGTTCATTTTTTTGTGACGCCATATAGCCTATAACCAGCGGGCGATTAAGACGATTCGAATGACATATCGTTTGTTAAATTATAATAAGTACTTTAGAAGTTATGAGGGAACAGATGAACATACATACATACATACATACATACATACATACCCACATACATACCGGTCAAAATCATAACCCTCCTTTTGCGTTGCCGTAGTCGGGTAAAAATATGGTTAACATCCCTATTTTGTATATTCTGTATATGGCCTTATATAATAACATGTTGTAACTGTTGTAAGTATGCATCTATCCTATTAGTAAACTCTCTGGTTTATGGCATTATGTATTTATAAACGCGTTACTGGCCTGAATTAACTATGAATAGTTTTGATCTTCTCGTTTTGGTCTTTATCTCTCATTTTGACTTATGTATTTGTAAGAAGGATAAAACATATTAACTAAATCAGGCCTGTAAAGCTTAAAAAGTTTTATGACTAATTGAGAATGAATAGTTAGTGTTTATGGTTGAATGTTCCATATAAGACTATCCCGTTCGAACTTGCTTTATGACGGACTCTTTTTTTATACCTCCTTACTTCGAACCTCCACAGATATTGTTTTTACTAAACGTCAAGTCAACCGCAGAAACCCCGACTAGTTTTAATCAGCAAAATCCTAACCACTTTTTTAATAATTAATATAATTATGTACAAGTATTAGTATTTCGGATACCCCAAAAACCTGTGTCTTAAAGTGGGCTATAATGGTTTGTACAAAATAAAACGAAAGAACATGTACATTAAATTACAATGAAACAACACAATAAATTGAATATAAACCAATCCAGTACTTACGGTGCACGGAAATCTCAACGCTACGACTACACATATTTCGTCGGCTAGAAGACTGGCGTCAACTAACAAACAAGTTGTTGTGTTGCTGTTTGCGAGCGAGAAAATTCGAATATTGGCGAGAAATTTTAGCAAGGTTTTAAGCTGTTATTTTATATTTTAGCGCTTTGATTCACTTTACCGGTGAATTTAGCCGGATCCGGTATCTTGAAAAATGTGCCGAATCCGGCCGGATTACCGGATCCGCCGGACCGGATTGCAATCCCTACATATCAGGTACCTTTTTTCTTAACCAAATACACATTAACAAATACGTATACATTCTTACATAACAGAAGAATCCAGTCGGTACAGTCAGCGTCGTATAGTAGGTGGCATCCAAAGTATTCAAATAGTTCGGTACACCATATAATAGGTATGTATGGCGTACCGAACTATTTGAATAGGTACTTTGGATGCTACCTACCTACTATATGATGCTGATTGTACTTTAAGAACAGTTTGATTCCCGGTTCGTGGTAAGAATAAAAAAAAATATTTGGATACATTTTTTAACTACCAATCTTTCACACAGTCATGGCGCACGCACGCACGAAAAGGTTGAAACAAATAAATATTCTTTTTAATTAACTATTTCTTTTTCTGCATTTTTCTGGCTCATCGGGCATAGAGTTGCCACAGTACATAGTATTATTACGACAGGTTAGAAATATTTGAATCGATGATTGAATAATGTCTTGGTTTTGTGTTCTTCAAAACGTACACTACAACATAACTAAGAACGGTTAGGAAAATAATAACTTAAAATTCCCCGTGAAAGGTAATGATGAAAATACTGATAGAAATACTGATAAGTGTGTGGGGAGATTTAGGAATGTCATGACCTGAATGGACCAAACGCTGGAGCGTCATGAAATTTCATGTCATTGCTAATGATAGTGTCGGGGCCGTATTAATGTCCAATAGATGTTGCTGTCACCCAGAGACAATGACTTAAGTTTCACGATGACATATACTTAAGGTTACCAGATGACAGGAATTTTCCTGACATGTCAGGAATTTTGGCCTTTTGTCAGGAACGAGGACGGAACACGAAAATGTCAAATTTTTTTTTGAATACATATACTTTAAAAAAAATGAGATCCACTCAACTTACCAATAAAATAATGTAGGTAAAACATCTCGTTTAATCGGACCGGACTACACTTTAACTATACTAACTTACCAAAATAATACAATTGCACTTTGATGGCCATTGAGAGGACTATCGGCTCAATCGGGTGGCCATTGCTAACAGCTACCCCCCCCCCCCCCTCCGTCGTCGTCGTAAAAATATGAATGTCAGGAACAATGTTCGGAAATCAGGAATTTTGTCAGGAAATTCTAAATTTGTATCTGGTAACCCTACATGTACTGAGGCCGCGTCAAGTACCAGTACGTTTACCTTAGTAACTTGGTTTTCTGAGAGGGTCGATGACTATGCTCATCAGTTTCTATTTTGGTCAGCACTTTTCCACTTCTTCCTCGCGTTATCCCGGCATTTCGCCACGGCTCATGAGAGCCTGGGGTCCGCTTGACAACTAATCCCATGATTTGACGTAGGCACTAGTTTTTACGAAAGCGACTGCCATCTGACCTTCCAACCCAGAGGGTAAACTAGGCCTTATTGGGATTAGTCCGGTTTCCTCACGATGTTTTCCTTCACCGAAAAGCGACTGGTAAATATCAAATGATATTTCGTACATAAGTTCCGAAAAACTCATTGGTTCGAGCCGGGGTTTGAACCCGCGATTTACAGATTGCAAGTCGCACGCTCTCACCGCTAGGCCACCAGCGCTTCCTCACACTTCAGCACTTTTCCTCTCATGTTGTTATTTATTTTATTTAGTCGTATGAGATGTTTTTACACAAAAAAAATGCTACTTTATTTGATTTCAAATGTTCTAATTAGCTAAGTACATCGAAACGGAGTGCGCCTACATTGTAATGCATATTAAGTTTCCCGGCTAAGCTGCAGCGGTATCATGGTCGCGTTTTTAGAGGAGACCGAGATGAGTTGTGACAGAGGAGAGTTGTGACATCGTCGATTATTTGGAATCTATTAACTAGAAACTAGGTCGCAACAGTGTGCGTTTATTAGCTCGTAACTTGAACTAACAAACGCGCGCTATTGCGACCTAGTTTCTAGTTAACAGATTCCAAAAAACCGGCCAAGTGCGAGTCGGACTCGCGTTCCAAGGGTTCCGTATATTACACAATTTTTAACAATCAGTGCCGGATTAAGATATTTTGGTGCCCAAAGCATTTGTAGATGCCCCCTCTCCCTAGGGTCATTAAGATTACATTGATTTTTTTGGTAAATTGAGAGAAGTTCATTGCCGCATTACAGCTGAGAATGGAAATCAGTCACATCATTTTATCACGGAAGTTGACAGTACTACAGCAGTAACGTTGCAACAGAGTAATGTTGCTGCAGTCGCCACCCAAACCTTTATTATACCTTATAAAGTTATTGAAAACGCGAGCGAAGCGAGCGCGAAAATTTTTCGATATAAAAACGCAATTTTACTTTTAATCCCAACCGCGCGAATCCAGGATTTCATACAGAGAAGGGATGGGACAGTTTTCTATCAGCCTAGCTTCGCATAGGGCTCGATATTTAAGGGTCTCAGCGAGGTTGTTTTCATGCATAAAATATGCAAGAAAGCAGAGCTTGGAATTGAATTGGCGAAGTGTGAGAAAGGCAGTAGACCCAGCTGCGAAAGAGAAAAGCTTGGATTTGGATCCACGCCCAAGTGTAATTATGGCAGAAGATCAACTTTGCCGTAAGGCAGAAGGCCTCGCATAAGACCTAACGCCGAACCGCAAAAGAGTGGGTTGAAATCGAATCTATGCATGTAATCACGACTCTTCTACTGCTACCGATTGTTTCCCAAAGAATTACGCGCAATTATTTTTGCAAATTAGCTTTTGGACAGCTAAAAAAAATCGTGTGGTAAAAACGATGTGTCTGTCCCTAATTTTAAAATTTGTTCACCTTTTTCAACCTGGCATTTTGGTGCCCTCCCTGAACGTGGTGCCCTAAGCACGTGGTTGTTTTGCTTATTGGTTACAAAGTCTTTATTAATTCAACCATTAAAGTCGACGAGTACAAAAAACTTTAAGCTAGCTCTCAATTTAACAATTTTTTTTAAACATTATTTTTAATTTGACCTTACAATTACTCGTAAGTAGGTAAGACCGTTAAATATTTAAAATGATTATCTTATCAGAAAATTATCACCAATTACTCTAAGAAAACTACTACTCTAAGTAATCCGGCACTGTTAACAATGTATTTTTTATGTGAAACGTGAGTGAAATCTCTTTAAAAAATCCGTAGGGGTCGGATCAAAAACTGTAATTAAGTCCGACTCACGCTTGACTGTACATTTCTAATAGGTTTTCCTGTCATCTATAGGTATAGACCTATTTTATGTTTTTTTTTTTTTCAAAATTTTAGACGTAGTTGTTTCGGAGATAAGGGGGTGAATGGTCATTTTTTGCCTATTTTCTTGAATAACTTCTAAACTGTTTATTTGAAAATTATAAAAAAAAAATATTTGAGATCCTTACAATAAGCTCTTTCATTTGATATGTAACATAAAATAGTTTATATAGTTTGAAAAAATATTTTTTTCATTTACCCCCCAAAAGTGGCCCCCATGTTTAAAATTCATTTGTTTACGTTACATGTCCGTATTTGGGTCACAAACTTACATATGTGTACCAAATTTCAACTTGATTGGTCCAGTAGTTCCGGAGAAAATCGGCTGTGACAGACGGACAGACAGACAGACAGACAGACAGACGCACGAGTGATCCTATAAGGGTTCCGTTTTTTCCTTTTGAGGTACGGAACCCTAAAAATCGACGATATTCCAACTCTCCTCTGTCACAACTCACCTCGGTCTCCCCTATCACCTGTCATGTCATGCGTCACTTTCGCACTTACATACTTGTTAGAACGTGACAGGCATGATGGCAAATGATAAAGAGCCGCCCACCTTAGCCCTTCTGGATGCCTAATTGATTCTTCTATTCTAAATAAATTTCATTTTTGATACAAGCTTTTATCGCTAACTGTACTTTTTTATACACAGGCAACTAAAGGGGCCCACTGATTGACAGTCCGCCGGACGGTATCGGCCTGTCAGGTAGAACAAAATTTTGACAGTTCCGAACAACTGACAGGCCGATACCGTCCGGCGGACTGTTAATCAGTGGGCCCTTTAATAGTCTTAATACTCATCGAGACAACTCTAACAAACCCAAACACAATTAGTTTGCGTTGTTTTATCACAGAGTTCCCATGGCCACCTCCTGTCTCCATCATCAGATCGGCTCCATGTCATCATAATAGGTATTGAAACCTCGGGCCAAACAGAGAACAATTAGTAGGTAGTAATAGGTGCAAGAAAAATTAAAAGTAAGAAAAAAAAAATATTTCAATTGTATCAATTGTATTGTAATTATACAAGTTGACATGATCCTCCCTACTGTCTTTTACAACCGACACCCTCTTCTCAAATTGATTCTTGATATCTGACAACTCCTAAGTATATTGGGGTAAGTATGCAGTACATTCACCTGCAATAATATTTTACACAACGAAGGCCGCAAAAATACCTGACACGATCTTATTTGTAGAGTCATAAGAGCGTGTCACATATTTTTGCCGCCTGCGAAAGGTAACATATTATTGCAGGTGACTGTACCTTTAAGAGACCATATACATCTCTTAGTAACTGTAATACGTTAGATTGAATTGTTAGTTTTATTTTATAAAATTGTTGATGTTATTATTTTTGCTTTTATGTAAATTCAATGTTGACGTGTAAAAGTGCCCTTGTGGCCTATTTGCTGAATAAATGTTGATGTTTGATGTTTGATGTTTACTTACCCCCTTATTCATATACGCGCTACAAACCTCAATTAGCTAATATAGCTAATATATTATAATCGTATGTCCTTATCTGTCATTTTGTTTTGACTTAGGTATGTATTTGTATACAATTTGTATACTATGCAAAGGGGAGGCCTATGTTCAGCAGTGGACGTCTTATGGCTGAGATGATGATGATGATGTATTTGTAAGAAATGGATAAAAAATAATTTAACTAAATCAATCCCGTAAAGTTTTATGAAAAAAGGGGGTTAGTCTTTTTTTCAATCTGGAAAAGTATAGTGCCTCGCTGTCACGCTTAAGTACGAATTTACAAGTGCGACAGAGAGGCAACACGTCGAACGTCGTGCGCGGTAGGCCCTCTAGAGTCTCTGCCGCAAGTGGTTGTTTGAGAGACCAGCTTATAGAAATATTTAGCATTAAGCTTAATGTATGCCAATGAAATGCTTTAAATATTGACCCTAACTCTGTTACCGCTGGATTTATGGCATTAAAAACCTTCTTTGTGTTGCTAGTATAAGATTTAAAAATAAGTTTTTGGCAAAAATCTAATTTTTGGTACAAGCTAGTAGTGTGTTTATGCCGCTCCGAGATCAGAACTTTTCCGCCAGAGGGCGACAGTATGTATGCGTAAGGTAGTGACAATTTAGTTCACCCTACTCCCCGCTAGATGGCGCCACTGTCTATGCGCAACGTTAGTTCCAAAGGTCGCCGCTAGATGGCGCCACTGGTTAGTTCACCCTACTCCCCGCTAGAGGCGCCACTGTCTATGCGCAACGTTAGTTCCGAAAATATCCGCCAGCCCCGCCGGAGGGCGACAGTATGTATGCGCCGCTGGTTAGTTCACTCTACTCCCCGCTAGAGGCGCCACTGTGTATGCGCAACGTTAGTTCCTAAAATTTCCGCCAGCCCCGCTGGAGGGCGACAGTATGTATGCGCAAGGTTAGTTCTAAAAATCCCCGCCAGCCCTGCCTGGAGGCGACAGTATGTATGCGTAGCGTTAGTTCCAAAAATCCCCGCCAGCCCTGCCTGGGGGCGACAGTATGTATGCGCAAGGTTAGTTCTAAAAATCCCCACCAGCCCTGCCTGGGGGCGACAGTATGTATGCGCAACGTTAGTTCTAAAATTCTCCCGCCAGAGGGCGACAGTATGTATGCGCAACGTTAGTTCCAAAAATCCTCACCAGCCCTGCCTGGGGGCGACAGTATGTATGCGCAACGTTAGTTCCAAAAATCCCCACCAGCCCTGCCTGAGGGCGACAGTGTGTATGCGCAACGTTAGTTCCAAAAATATCCGCCAGCCCCGCCGGAGGGCGACAGTATGTATGCGCAACGTTAGTTCCAAAAATCCTCACCAGCCCTGCCTGGGGGCGACAGTATGTATGCGTAACGTTAGTTCCAAAAATCCCCACCAGCCCTGCCTGGGGGCGACAGTATGTATGCGCAACGTTAGTTCCTAAAATTTCCGCCAGCCCCGCTGGAGGGCGACAGTATGTATGCGCAACGTTAGTTCTAAAAAGCCCCCGCCAGAGGGCGACAGTATGTATGCGCAACGTTAGTTCCAAAAATCCCCACCAGCCCTGCCTGAGGGCGACAGTATGTATGCGCAACGTTAGTTCCAAAACCATCCGCTATGAAATGTTTAGATGTCTCCACTTTGTATGTGAGTTGTTGAATTGCTTAAATTAATAGATATCGCTAGTGGCGCCTTCGTCGGTGGACACTGGACACCGCTAGTTAGTTCCAAAACCATCCGCTATGAAATGAATAGATGTCTCCACTTTGTATGTGAGTTGTTGAATCGCTTAAATGAATAGATATCGCTAGTGGCGCCTTCGTCGGTGGACACCGCTAGTTAATTCCAAAAATCCCCGCCAGCCCCGCCAGAGGGCGACAGTATGTATGCGCAACGTTAGTTCCAAAAATCTCCGCCAGCCCCGCCCAAGGGCGACAGTATGTATGCGCGACGTTAGTTCCAAAAATCCCCGGCTGAGGGCGACAGTATGTATGCGCAACGTTAGTTCCAAAAATTTCCGCCAGCCCGGCCAGAGGGCGACAGTATGTATGCACAACGTTAGTTCCAAAAATCCCCGCTAGCCCCGCCTGAGGGCGACAGTATGTATGCGCAACGTTAGTTCACTCTACTCCCCGCTAGAGGCGCCACTGTGTATGCGCAACGTTAGTTCCAAAAATATCCGCCAGCCCCGCCGGAGGGCGACAGTATGTATGCGCAACGTTAGTTTCAAAACCATCCGCTATGAAATGAATAGATGTCTCCACTTTGTATGTGAGTTGTTGAATCGCTTAAATGAATAGATATCCCTAGTGGCGCCTTCGTCGGTGGACACCGCTAGTTAGTTCCAAAAATCCCCGCCAGGCCCGCCAGAGGGCGACAGTATGTATGCGCAACGTTAGTTCCAAAAATCCCCGCTAGCCCCGCCTGAGGGCGACAGTATGTATGCGCAACGTTAGTTCTAAACTTTCCCCGCCAGAGGGCGACTGTATGTATGCGCAACGTTAGTTCTAAAACCATCCGCTATGATATGTATAGATGAGCAGCCGTCTGAGTATTTCTAAAAAAGTCCGCAGTCAGAGGGGGTTCATGGTATGTTAATTAATCTTGGTCAAGCAAATCTAGTCAGTAGAAAAAGGCGGCAAATTTGAAAAATCGTGGGCTACCAACACTACGTTTGAATAGTTCGAAAATCGTGTGTCATTTATATCTTATCTGTGGAACTGTTTTGTTTACATTTCATCGCTGTTCGATGTACATTCCTTTGTTCGTTTCCTAGGGTTACCATACTTTAGTTTGCTTTACATTGCTTCTGACATATCCGGCTTGACAGACTATCGATTCGCTTAACAATATAGATGTCGCTAGTGGCGCCTCGTCAGTGGACACCGCTAGTTAGTTCCAAAAACATCCGCTATGAAATTGCAAAAAGGCCCATCATGTTTGTTTTAAAATATGAGACATATATCGGCGTTTTTTGTTAATACCACGTCAGTGGCAAACAAGCAGACGACCCCGCCTGGCAGTAAGCAGTCACCGTAGCCTATGAACGCCTGCGAATTCTATAGTTTACACGGATGCACTTTTATTTGCGGTTGGTTTTGTCGCTTGTGCTTATCAAATGTATGGAGTTTGTAGTTTACCAACCGTAAAGGGGTTTTTCTTTTATTATACCACATTGGTGGCAAATAAGCATACAGTCCGTCTGATGGTAAGTTGTTACCGTAGCCTTTGGACGCCTGCAACTCCAGGGTGGATACAAGCGCGCTGCCGACTGCCCAAAGATTCAATAACTTTGTTTTAAAATATGAGGCTTATATCGGCGTTTTTTTTAATACCACGTCGGTGGCAAATAAGCAGACGACCTCGCCTGACAGTAAGCAGTCACCGTAGCCCATGGACGCCTGCGAATTCAATAGTTTACACGGATGCACTTTTATTTGCGGTTGGTTTTGTCGCTTGTGCTTATCAAATGTATGGAGTTTCTAGTTTACCAACCGTAAAGGGGTTTTTCTTTTATTATACCACATTGGTGGCAAATAAGCATACAGTCCGTCTGATGGTAAGTTGTTACCGTAGCCTTTGGACGCCTGCAACTCCAGGGTGGATACAAGCGCGCTGCCGACTGCCCAAAGATTCAATAACTTTGTTTTAAAATATGAGGCTTATATCGGCGTTTTTTTTAATACCACGTCAGTGGCAAACAAGCAGACGACCTCGCCTGACAGTAAGCAGTCACCATAGCCCATGGACGCCTGCGAATTCTATTGTTACCACGGATGCATTTTTATTTGCGGTTGGTTTTGTCGCTTGTGCTTATCAAATGTATGGAGTTTGTAGTTTACCGACCGCAAAAAGATCCAGATTTTTTTTTTTATATACTACGTCGGTGGCAAACAAGCATCCGGCTCACCTGATGGTAAGCAGCCACCGTAGCCTTTGGACGCTTGCAAGTTCAGACTTTTGAAACCTATACATCATCATCATCATCATCATCATTATTATCATTAGACCCTCAGGAAAACCTCGACAGGGGACACCTCCGGCCCCCCTGCTCATGTAGTATTTAGGGTTTCTAGCACACTTATTTACGGTTGATTTTGTCTCTTTTGGTTATCAAATGTAGTTTGTAGTTTGCAGACTGCAAAAAGGCCCATTAAGTTTATATAATACGTCGGTGGCAAACAAGCATCCGGCTCACATGATGGTAAGCAGTCAACGTAGCCTATGGATGCCTGCAACTTTAGAGTTGTTACATGCGCGTTGCCGACTGCAAAAAGGTTCAATAAGTTTTTTTCTTTTTTTATATACCACGTCGGTGGCAAACAAGCACACGGCCCGTCTGGTAGTGAGCAGTCACCGTAGCCTATGGACGCCTGCAATTTCGAGATGTTACATGCGCGTTGCCGATCGTTGAGATGTATTGTAACCTTAGTCAGATAATGAAGCTTATTTGAAAGATTATTAACTCTAAGTACTAGAAATAAAGTAGATTTTACTAATGCTGTAATTCTGTAATGCGACATGGTCATGAAACTCATGCGATGTTGGGGGTATACTCTTCAATCTTTTCAATCGGAATGGTCAGAGGTCAGAGTTCAGAGGTCAGAAAGTCCGTGAGGGACAGAACATACGCAAAGTGAAGAAATTGAAAACACGTTTTAATATACCTGACAACATATCAAGCATAACCTACGTAACTTGGTCGGGTTATTTGTTACCTAACATAAACCATACTAAATTCACTGTGGGGAATTAAAAAAAAATGTGAGAATGTGACAAGGACAAACAATAATAACGCTTTCTCTGCTACTCCTACTGAAAGATTACATAAGACTATCTCGTTTGGTCATTTCCCCCTCCCCCTCCCCCTCCCCCCACCAGTTCCAATTATAATATCATAAATGAGATCACAATACCTGCAACCTGTAACTGACGCATACGCTTTCTAAAATTAATTAAAAAATCGGAAAATAACAATGGAGTACGTCATTGAACTCGTTGCGAGGCTGTGGTTTAGTAACAAGGGGTTAGGGTACAATTATAAATGTGGAGATAACGAAGAAACAAATATTGCATTCATCTCATCAATCGAGGCGCTGGCACCTGACGTGGACATTTACAAGTGGGAGGCGGCCCGGATCGATCTCAAGAAGCTGATCAAAGAGCTTCTGGAGGAGAGGAGCATCCTTCAGTTACACTCGGGATACCATGCGGAGGGGCTTTTGCTGGAGGTGCTAAGAAAACACAACATTAGATCATTCCTCTCCGTGCCTCTTAAACAGAAAACTTTAATCTGGAAAGACGCGGGGGTGTGGTTCGTAGAGGTGACCAACCCGAAAATCATCAAGAGAACTTGTGTGTTTTTTGACTTCGAATAAGTGTACGTCTGTGTATGTCTGAAATAAAAAAATGTTTAAAAGTGAATGACTATTTATTTATTTACCAATCATTTAGATATTTTATAATGTTCCCAATGCGAGTACAAAAAAGAAATGCAAAAGCTGGTTTTTCAAAATTCGTTGTTAAGGGGCTCCTTGGCGCTAATGACATTCGATCTGAATCCCTTAGTTTTCTAATGTTTTTAAAGTGAGAACTTCTTTAGCGGCGTTGGGCACTTTCTGAGACAGCGATCACGTGATCGTAACGTTTAGATGGCCACTCAATTAGATGTTAATTAAATCAATAAAGAAAAACTCAATGACATTACATGAAAAAGGTTCTAATCTTGTACGGGTTGAAATACGAGGATCTCACAGTTACATTCAAACTTTATATCACTCAAATATAATTCAATAAAGCTACATCTTGATGAAATCGCTAATAAAAGTGAACTCTAGTAATGGTGAATAAAACTCAAAATATCATGATCAAATATATTTAGATGCGAGATCTGCAAGGTAACTTTACAATTTCTATTCGAATTTTAAAGAATTAACTGTACAAATTTGAATTTTAAACAAGCTCACTGACCAGCAATTTCGGACTAAAGTTTTTCAATAGAAAGGAGGATACATAGTGCTGCAGACATTTTGGCCTAGTCATTGAGTTTTCACTTCTGTCGGCACTCCCGGAGTGCAATCCGTTGTTTTTTTGTAGCTATAATAGCAACGACTTTTAGCAATATAGTATGCCATATTTACTTCAAAGTTCATTGTCTTCGAGATATTCGACATCAAGTTGAACAATTTTAGGCCAACAACCTGGTTTTCAGGCCATAGCTTTTGTGTTAATTATTTTAAAATTTACATCTCTGACCAGTTTTTAGAGACGTCAAAGACAAACCCAAATATGCAGATTTCGTACATGTAAGATCCTTCACAGCAATCCAGCTACGAAAAAAGTGTTATTTTTAGACAATGTTTAAAAAAATCATAAAAAAATAAGTATTCATTAGTTTCAAAATCCGGTAGACAAGAATGGAGATTAAAAGGCTTGCTACACGGTCGCCGACAAGCCTTCTAACCGTCTGACCTTGGTCTGTCCTTGGTCAGTTTTGGTCAAATTTTGTTGGTAACAACTGTCTACACGGTCCGGGACCGGCCAAGGCCACGCGGTCTGGGGGCTTGTCGGCGACCGTGTAGCAAGCCTTTAAAGATTGAAGAATCGGTAGCCATTTGTCTTATAATTCTATCTGAAGTGTAAATGTAGAAGTAACGGCTCAAACCTTGTCAAATATCGATGAAAACCGCGGGGAGCCCCTTAAGGTGAGGTTGTGTAGAGCAATGTCTCAGAGTTACTAAGCGTGTGTCATCATCGTCGTTAAAAATATATCAAGTCTCGATTTCAAACAAAAACAAGACCTAACCTAATCAAAGCAAGTGCTATACCATCTACATATTATGCATAGTAGGTTCTGCCATCTTGTGGGTCCCATTGGAAGTATAAACGTCACATTTACGTCTCGGGCCAAAAATCAGATGGTTCCTATGCTGTATAGTTCATGCATGCTCCCTATTGTCAGTTCAGTACGGTGGCGCTTAAGCAATGTCAATGTGAAAACAAATCCGTTTAAAATTACAAGGAGGGATTTCATATCATCGCTAAGTAGGCGAAAGTGTGTCTGTCTGTCTGTTTGTCTGTCACCTCTTCACGCTTAAGCCGCTGAACCGATTTAGTTGAAATTTGGTATAGAGATAGTTCGAGTCCTGGGGAAAATCAGGGATATCATTCCTGAAGAGAGTGCAAAGGCGGGTGGAATTGAAAGGTTTAATGGCATTGCCTAATAATAATTGAAGTAAGCAATGAGCACGGTATGGTACTACGGGTATCATAGAGCATTGACTGAATATAATAAACAAATATGGGAGGCAAAAATAAGATAATGGAGAAGGTTCCGTCTAGACAGGGCAATCGTACGGGGTGCCTCCTGATATTGCCCAAACTCATAAAGGAGCATGAACTTACATAATACTCTCCAAGACACCAACCAACTATCTCGGTCTCCTTAAACACTAGATGGCACATTTATGAACACGGAAGAGGAACTTGCTCAGAGACACCCACTTCCCCGGTTCATACTCAACCAGTAATAAACACAGCTTTGCGCCCATAGGAATCCTCGAATCCACAGTGGCACGCAATATCGACTGGAATATAGCAACAAACATCTTTAGACCAAACTTATTGATTTAAATCAGCGGCGCTTTTACAGCAATCTGCATCTGGCCATAATATTCAGAGCAAGTTTCGCGTGGTGAATCGTACCAGATAATTGGACTCGGGTCAAGGTAAACTTCATAGCAAAAGCAGGGAAAAAGGACTACTGACAGCCTATATCCGTCAGTCCATTATTAGTCTAACATCGTTTCTACCCAAAACTTCTTCTTCCACACGATATCCAACCTAATGCAAAGAGCTCTAAAGACAATATTCAAATGGTGGCAAGCAGTGCGTCTGCATAATATGGACACTAAACAGGCCAAATGCACATGGAGCTCTCAAGCATTAACCAAACTCAACACCTGGGTTTTTGCAAAATATAACCCTTAGCATGCCCACTGAACATATACACCGAATGTCATTTTACCAAACTCTAAGACAAATGAACCAATGACCGAAAGTACGTTGAAGAGTTCCAAGAAAGGCAATTCAATAAGCTCAGAGCTAGCATCAGCATGGGCAGACAGGCCTCAATCTTCCAGGCATTAACAAATATATGATGCTTCCCTGCGGTCTGGAAACCTATGTCGTCAACATGCACACTACTACAAACGCAACGCTATCTAAAGGATGATTGACCATATTTTCTTATTTCGAAAGAGATTATCCTATGAGCCCTAGCCCATTACAATAATTTGAACTTTACAGTAAAGGAAATTATGTCGAAATTGCATCTACGATTTTTATTTTTGAAGATACGAGTAGCCCATCTAGCGTCGCATAGTTGAGCTACAATCACAGAAGTTCTGCTACCCCGCAACAGATGTCAACCTTATTACATTTAAGTAAAGATGATTTTTGTACTAAACAATCAAAAAATCCTAGCGAAAATATTGAAATACTAGCTTTTGCCCGCGACTTCGTCTGCGTGGAATTAGTGACAGCAGCTAAAGTAGGTATAGCGCCTGGATAATGCTAATAGCAATCATTCAATATGCTCATTGCTTACTTCAATTATTATTAGGCAATGCCATTAAACCTTTCAATTCCACCCGCCTTTGCACTCTCTTCAGGAATGATATCCCTGATTTTCCCCAGGACTCGAACTATCTCTATACCAAATTTCAACTAAATCGGTTCAGCGGCTTAAGCGTGAAGAGGTGACAGACAAACAGACAGACAGACACACTTTCGCCTACTTAGCGATGATATGAAATCCCTCCTTGTAATTTTAAACGGATTTGTTTTCACATTGACATTGCTTAAGCGCCACCGTACTGAACTGACAATAGGGAGCATGCATGAACTATACAGCATAGGAACCATCTGATTTTTGGCCCGAGACGTAAATGTGACGTTTATACTTCCAATGGGACCCACAAGATGGCAGAACCTACTATGCATAATATGTAGATGGTATAGCACTTGCTTTGATTAGGTTAGGTCTTGTTTTTGTTTGAAATCGAGACTTGATATATTTTTAACGACGATGATGACACACGCTTAGTAACTCTGAGACATTGCTCTACACAACCTCACCTTAAGGGGCTCCCCGCGGTTTTCATCGATATTTGACAAGGTTTGAGCCGTTACTTCTACATTTACACTTCAGATAGAATTATAAGACAAATGGCTACCGATTCTTCAATCTTTAAAGGCTTGCTACACGGTCGCCGACAAGCCCCCAGACCGCGTGGCCTTGGCCGGTCCCGGACCGTGTAGACAGTTGTTACCAACAAAATTTGACCAAAACTGACCAAGGACAGACCAAGGTCAGACGGTTAGAAGGCTTGTCGGCGACCGTGTAGCAAGCCTTTTAATCTCCATTCTTGTCTACCGGATTTTGAAACTAATGAATACTTATTTTTTTATGATTTTTTTAAACATTGTCTAAAAATAACACTTTTTTCGTAGCTGGATTGCTGTGAAGGATCTTACATGTACGAAATCTGCATATTTGGGTTTGTCTTTGACGTCTCTAAAAACTGGTCAGAGATGTAAATTTTAAAATAATTAACACAAAAGCTATGGCCTGAAAACCAGGTTGTTGGCCTAAAATTGTTCAACTTGATGTCGAATATCTCGAAGACAATGAACTTTGAAGTAAATATGGCATACTATATTGCTAAAAGTCGTTGCTATTATAGCTACAAAAAAACAACGGATTGCACTCCGGGAGTGCCGACAGAAGTGAAAACTCAATGACTAGGCCAAAATGTCTGCAGCACTATGTATCCTCCTTTCTATTGAAAAACTTTAGTCCGAAATTGCTGGTCAGTGAGCTTGTTTAAAATTCAAATTTGTACAGTTAATTCTTTAAAATTCGAATAGAAATTGTAAAGTTACCTTGCAGATCTCGCATCTAAATATATTTGATCATGATATTTTGAGTTTTATTCACCATTACTAGAGTTCACTTTTATTAGCGATTTCATCAAGATGTAGCTTTATTGAATTATATTTGAGTGATATAAAGTTTGAATGTAACTGTGAGATCCTCGTATTTCAACCCGTACAAGATTAGAACCTTTTTCATGTAATGTCATTGAGTTTTTCTTTATTGATTTAATTAACATCTAATTGAGTGGCCATCTAAACGTTACGATCACGTGATCGCTGTCTCAGAAAGTGCCCAACGCCGCTAAAGAAGTTCTCACTTTAAAAACATTAGAAAACTAAGGGATTCAGATCGAATGTCATTAGCGCCAAGGAGCCCCTTAACAACGAATTTTGAAAAACCAGCTTTTGCATTTCTTTTTTGTACTCGCATTGGGAACATTATAAAATATCTAAATGATTGGTAAATAAATAAATAGTCATTCACTTTTAAACATTTTTTTATTTCAGACATACACAGACGTACACTTATTCGAAGTCAAAAAACACACAAGTTCTCTTGATGATTTTCGGGTTGGTCACCTCTACGAACCACACCCCCGCGTCTTTCCAGATTAAAGTTTTCTGTTTAAGAGGCACGGAGAGGAATGATCTAATGTTGTGTTTTCTTAGCACCTCCAGCAAAAGCCCCTCCGCATGGTATCCCGAGTGTAACTGAAGGATGCTCCTCTCCTCCAGAAGCTCTTTGATCAGCTTCTTGAGATCGATCCGGGCCGCCTCCCACTTGTAAATGTCCACGTCAGGTGCCAGCGCCTCGATTGATGAGATGAATGCAATATTTGTTTCTTCGTTATCTCCACATTTATAATTGTACCCTAACCCCTTGTTACTAAACCACAGCCTCGCAACGAGTTCAATGACGTACTCCATTGTTATTTTCCGATTTTTTAATTAATTTTAGAAAGCGTATGCGTCAGTTACAGGTTGCAGGTATTGTGATCTCATTTATGATATTATAATTGGAACTGGTGGGGGGAGGGGGAGGGGGAGGGGGAAATGACCAAACGAGATAGTCTTATGTAATCTTTCAGTAGGAGTAGCAGAGAAAGCGTTATTATTGTTTGTCCTTGTCACATTCTCACATTTTTTTTTAATTCCCCACAGTGAATTTAGTATGGTTTATGTTAGGTAACAAATAACCCGACCAAGTTACGTAGGTTATGCTTGATATGTTGTCAGGTATATTAAAACGTGTTTTCAATTTCTTCACTTTGCGTATGTTCTGTCCCTCACGGACTTTCTGACCTCTGAACTCTGACCTCTGACCATTCCGATTGAAAAGATTGAAGAGTATACCCCCAACATCGCATGAGTTTCATGACCATGTCGCATTACAGAATTACAGCATTAGTAAAATCTACTTTATTTCTAGTACTTAGAGTTAATAATCTTTCAAATAAGCTTCATTATCTGACTAAGGTTACAATACATCTCAACGATCGGCAACGCGCATGTAACATCTCGAAATTGCAGGCGTCCATAGGCTACGGTGACTGCTCACTACCAGACGGGCCGTGTGCTTGTTTGCCACCGACGTGGTATATAAAAAAAGAAAAAAACTTATTGAACCTTTTTGCAGTCGGCAACGCGCATGTAACAACTCTAAAGTTGCAGGCATCCATAGGCTACGTTGACTGCTTACCATCATGTGAGCCGGATGCTTGTTTGCCACCGACGTATTATATAAACTTAATGGGCCTTTTTGCAGTCTGCAAACTACAAACTACATTTGATAACCAAAAGAGACAAAATCAACCGTAAATAAGTGTGCTAGAAACCCTAAATACTACATGAGCAGGGGGGCCGGAGGTGTCCCCTGTCGAGGTTTTCCTGAGGGTCTAATGATAATAATGATGATGATGATGATGATGATGTATAGGTTTCAAAAGTCTGAACTTGCAAGCGTCCAAAGGCTACGGTGGCTGCTTACCATCAGGTGAGCCGGATGCTTGTTTGCCACCGACGTAGTATATAAAAAAAAAAATCTGGATCTTTTTGCGGTCGGTAAACTACAAACTCCATACATTTGATAAGCACAAGCGACAAAACCAACCGCAAATAAAAATGCATCCGTGGTAACAATAGAATTCGCAGGCGTCCATGGGCTATGGTGACTGCTTACTGTCAGGCGAGGTCGTCTGCTTGTTTGCCACTGACGTGGTATTAAAAAAAACGCCGATATAAGCCTCATATTTTAAAACAAAGTTATTGAATCTTTGGGCAGTCGGCAGCGCGCTTGTATCCACCCTGGAGTTGCAGGCGTCCAAAGGCTACGGTAACAACTTACCATCAGACGGACTGTATGCTTATTTGCCACCAATGTGGTATAATAAAAGAAAAACCCCTTTACGGTTGGTAAACTAGAAACTCCATACATTTGATAAGCACAAGCGACAAAACCAACCGCAAATAAAAGTGCATCCGTGTAAACTATTGAATTCGCAGGCGTCCATGGGCTACGGTGACTGCTTACTGTCAGGCGAGGTCGTCTGCTTATTTGCCACCGACGTGGTATTAAAAAAAACGCCGATATAAGCCTCATATTTTAAAACAAAGTTATTGAATCTTTGGGCAGTCGGCAGCGCGCTTGTATCCACCCTGGAGTTGCAGGCGTCCAAAGGCTACGGTAACAACTTACCATCAGACGGACTGTATGCTTATTTGCCACCAATGTGGTATAATAAAAGAAAAACCCCTTTACGGTTGGTAAACTACAAACTCCATACATTTGATAAGCACAAGCGACAAAACCAACCGCAAATAAAAGTGCATCCGTGTAAACTATAGAATTCGCAGGCGTTCATAGGCTACGGTGACTGCTTACTGCCAGGCGGGGTCGTCTGCTTGTTTGCCACTGACGTGGTATTAACAAAAAACGCCGATATATGTCTCATATTTTAAAACAAACATGATGGGCCTTTTTGCAATTTCATAGCGGATGTTTTTGGAACTAACTAGCGGTGTCCACTGACGAGGCGCCACTAGCGACATCTATATTGTTAAGCGAATCGATAGTCTGTCAAGCCGGATATGTCAGAAGCAATGTAAAGCAAACTAAAGTATGGTAACCCTAGGAAACGAACAAAGGAATGTACATCGAACAGCGATGAAATGTAAACAAAACAGTTCCACAGATAAGATATAAATGACACACGATTTTCGAACTATTCAAACGTAGTGTTGGTAGCCCACGATTTTTCAAATTTGCCGCCTTTTTCTACTGACTAGATTTGCTTGACCAAGATTAATTAACATACCATGAACCCCCTCTGACTGCGGACTTTTTTAGAAATACTCAGACGGCTGCTCATCTATACATATCATAGCGGATGGTTTTAGAACTAACGTTGCGCATACATACAGTCGCCCTCTGGCGGGGAAAGTTTAGAACTAACGTTGCGCATACATACTGTCGCCCTCAGGCGGGGCTAGCGGGGATTTTTGGAACTAACGTTGCGCATACATACTGTCGCCCTCTGGCGGGCCTGGCGGGGATTTTTGGAACTAACTAGCGGTGTCCACCGACGAAGGCGCCACTAGGGATATCTATTCATTTAAGCGATTCAACAACTCACATACAAAGTGGAGACATCTATTCATTTCATAGCGGATGGTTTTGAAACTAACGTTGCGCATACATACTGTCGCCCTCCGGCGGGGCTGGCGGATATTTTTGGAACTAACGTTGCGCATACACAGTGGCGCCTCTAGCGGGGAGTAGAGTGAACTAACGTTGCGCATACATACTGTCGCCCTCAGGCGGGGCTAGCGGGGATTTTTGGAACTAACGTTGTGCATACATACTGTCGCCCTCTGGCCGGGCTGGCGGAAATTTTTGGAACTAACGTTGCGCATACATACTGTCGCCCTCAGCCGGGGATTTTTGGAACTAACGTCGCGCATACATACTGTCGCCCTTGGGCGGGGCTGGCGGAGATTTTTGGAACTAACGTTGCGCATACATACTGTCGCCCTCTGGCGGGGCTGGCGGGGATTTTTGGAATTAACTAGCGGTGTCCACCGACGAAGGCGCCACTAGCGATATCTATTCATTTAAGCGATTCAACAACTCACATACAAAGTGGAGACATCTATTCATTTCATAGCGGATGGTTTTGGAACTAACTAGCGGTGTCCAGTGTCCACCGACGAAGGCGCCACTAGCGATATCTATTAATTTAAGCAATTCAACAACTCACATACAAAGTGGAGACATCTAAACATTTCATAGCGGATGGTTTTGGAACTAACGTTGCGCATACATACTGTCGCCCTCAGGCAGGGCTGGTGGGGATTTTTGGAACTAACGTTGCGCATACATACTGTCGCCCTCTGGCGGGGGCTTTTTAGAACTAACGTTGCGCATACATACTGTCGCCCTCCAGCGGGGCTGGCGGAAATTTTAGGAACTAACGTTGCGCATACATACTGTCGCCCCCAGGCAGGGCTGGTGGGGATTTTTGGAACTAACGTTACGCATACATACTGTCGCCCCCAGGCAGGGCTGGTGAGGATTTTTGGAACTAACGTTGCGCATACATACTGTCGCCCTCCGGCGGGGCTGGCGGATATTTTTGGAACTAACGTTGCGCATACACACTGTCGCCCTCAGGCAGGGCTGGTGGGGATTTTTGGAACTAACGTTGCGCATACATACTGTCGCCCCCAGGCAGGGCTGGTGAGGATTTTTGGAACTAACGTTGCGCATACATACTGTCGCCCTCTGGCGGGAGAATTTTAGAACTAACGTTGCGCATACATACTGTCGCCCCCAGGCAGGGCTGGTGGGGATTTTTAGAACTAACCTTGCGCATACATACTGTCGCCCCCAGGCAGGGCTGGCGGGGATTTTTGGAACTAACGCTACGCATACATACTGTCGCCTCCAGGCAGGGCTGGCGGGGATTTTTAGAACTAACCTTGCGCATACATACTGTCGCCCTCCAGCGGGGCTGGCGGAAATTTTAGGAACTAACGTTGCGCATACACAGTGGCGCCTCTAGCGGGGAGTAGAGTGAACTAACCAGCGGCGCATACATACTGTCGCCCTCCGGCGGGGCTGGCGGATATTTTCGGAACTAACGTTGCGCATAGACAGTGGCGCCTCTAGCGGGGAGTAGGGTGAACTAACCAGTGGCGCCATCTAGCGGCGACCTTTGGAACTAACGTTGCGCATAGACAGTGGCGCCATCTAGCGGGGAGTAGGGTGAACTAAATTGTCACTACCTTACGCATACATACTGTCGCCCTCTGGCGGAAAAGTTCTGATCTCGGAGCGGCATAAACACACTACTCAAGCTTTTATCGCCGACTGTACTTTTCTTACGACAGACAACTAATACTCATCGAGACAATTCTAAAAACCCCTAACACAATTAGGTTGCGTTGTTTCATCATGGAGTTCCTATGGCCACCTCCTGTCTCCATCATCAGATCAGTTTGACAGTACCATATTATTGTATTGTCATCAGAACTACATACAGCTGCCAATTTTCATGACGCTACAATCCTTGGAAGATGGTTAAATTAGTTACCTTAGATTCCATTACATAGTTAGTTACATACAGGTCGAGAGTTCCTATGGCCACCTGTCTCCTTCATCAGATCAGTTCGACAGTACCATATTGTTGTATTGTCATCAGAACTACATACAGCTGCCAATTTTCATGACGCTACAATCCTTGGAAGATGGTTAAATTAGTTACCTTAGATTCCATTACATAGTTAGTTACATACAGGTCGAGAGTTCCTATGGCCACCTGTCTCCTTCATCAGATCAGTTCGACAATACCATATTATTGTATTGTCATCAGAACTACATACAGCTGCCAATTTTCATGACGCTACGATCCTTGGAAGATGGTTAAATTAGTTGCCTTAGATTCCATTACATAGTTAGTTACATACAGGTCGAGAGTTCCTATGGCCACCTGTCTCCATCATCAGATCAGTTCGACAGTACCATATTGTTGTATTGTCATCAGAACTACATACAGCTGCCAATTTTCATGACGCTACGATCCTTGGAAGATGGTTAAATTAGTTGCCTTAGATTCCATTACATAGTTAGTTACATACAGGTCGACCTAATAAAAGCTTGTTAATTATCCAGATTCCATCTTACCCCAACATACCTTATTAAGACAGGAGGTGTATTCATGTAAATTTAACATGCCTCTCTTAATTTGAATTCTAAATAACTGATTAAAATAATATTAGAAAAACTATAGTGCAGTCTTAACTTAACGTCTAGGTTGCATTCAATATTAGTAAGTGATTGTTAAGTGTCCTACAAAGTGATTTTAGAAAACAAGTTTTGACCTACATTTTAAGTTTCAGATCTAACAAACTTTCGGCGCGATTCGGGAAATGAATTAGAGATGCACTAGATATGACATAGTAAAGATATGTGACGTCTGCCATAAGGTACATTTTTCCGTGGAACGTCACATATCTCTACTGTTTCATATCCAGAGGGCCAGTTGCACCAACCACATTTGACAGACTGATCACCGTCAGCCGGCGCGCCCCGCTTTACTATGCAACTTTCCATACATAAAAATTTTGCGAACTCTTTAAAGTCTTTAACGATGCGAACAGTTTGGTGCAAACGACCCTAATTCATTTCCCAAATCGCGCCGTATATACATTAAGTAATATATATACGGCGATATTATGTCCATGTATTGGGTTTGAATTTTTGAATTAAGTGTTCTGAATTCTAAATCATCTGAAACTACTAATTTTTTAAAGTTTTTGTGAAAAATCGTATCAAAATTTAAAAAGGAGGTAAAATGCAACTTTTAAGTATTCTTCTAGTGACATTGGCCATATATCATCGTCTATTTTCAAGACCTGTAGAATCAAATGGTAAGAGATGTTAACTGTCACACAGAATAGGGGGTATTACTGGAATGTTCTGCCGCCAGAGTGCAGCACTAGCGCTTCTAGTAAACCATAGATAGAGTAACTTGTACATACTGTACCTTAAACTGTTTTTTGAGAAGTTTTCACAGACAATAAAACATTGATGCACCAAGGCGGTTTGTTAACAAGGGCCTACCGGGAAACGCGAAAATCGAAATTTAGTTATCTGCCTCTTTATCGCTCAAATATGCAAGGGTGATAGAGAGGTAAGACAACCAAATTTCGATTTTCTTCTTTCGCGGTAGACCCCCAGATTGTGATTGATTGTGGTAGTAGCGCCACCTACGCAGAATTTCGCATAAGGGGATTTTCAGAAAAATGGTACTTGTCATTTACTTTTTTTCGAAAAACCATCAACTTTTGGGTTATGTAGAATGACGAGTACTTTTTTATGAGAATTTTCTCATCAAATTTTCAAGGATTTTTGGAAATTTTGAGGTTTTTCTGCAACATGCACATATCAATTCGGGTGCTTTCATATTCTAGATGGTTTCTATGATCGGATGCCGCCATGGACGGCAGTGGACGAATACGAACCATGCATGCGGACACACGGGGATACCTACTGTTTCATCAGTGCCAAACTCAATGGGAGCCCGTCTGATCCGCTCTATAAATATCTTGTGGTAATTATTGAAGCAGTGGTGGCCGAGTGGATATGACGTCTGACTTTCAATCCGGAGGTCGGGGGTTCAAATCCTGGTTCGCACCAATGAGTTTTTCGGAACTTATGTACGAAATATCATTTGATATTTACCACTAGCTTTTCGGTGAAGGAAAACATCGTGAGGAAACCTGCATACATCTGCGAAGAAATTCATAGGTGTATGTGAAGTCCCCAATCCGCATTGGGCTAGCGTGGGGACTATAGCCCAAGCCCTCTCGCGCATGAGCTCAGCAGTGGGACGTATATAGGCTGAAATGATGATGATGATGATGAATTATTGGCTGTTGCGACCTAGACGCATTTTGTGGGGACTGGTGCGAGCCTGCACAAAGCCATGATGAGTGGCGGTAGACAGAGGAGGCCTTAGCCCAGCAGTGGGACGCAATATAGTCTATAAAAAACATACCTATTGACTTAGGTGTGTGCTATAATATTATAATCACCACACCAGCTCGGAAAGAATTACTTTGCACTTCAAAAACGAATAGCAAAGTTGCATTTTATCCACATGTGAGGCAAAGTAATAAAATGCAAATTTTGAGTTGTTTTCTTATGTTTGCTGGTAGAATTGACTTTTAAATGATGATTTTGGATGATAAATATTTAATAACATTCATTTGGATTTGATTTGGTTTGATTTTGTTTGATATTTTACATTTAATATTTGCTTCGGGTTGGTGTGGTGAAAAATTTTGTGTTTCACTCGGGGGCAAATTTTGTTTAACCCTCGTGCTTTGAAACCCTCGCAACGCTCAAGATTCCATTTTTGGAATCTTTCGCTTGCTCGGGTATCAATATTAGCACGAGCGGTTAAACAACAACTTTGCCCCCTTGTAAAACAAATAACTATAATACCTATTCTATAATCGGATGCCACCATGGAACCATGCATTCGTTCATTGGCTGCCGCAAATGTCAAAATCGATGCTTAATGCCCGGTTTTTTGACATTTGCGGCAGCGATGCAGTGGGCAGTATACCTAGTAATGCTGCTGTAATCTGAACGGTATCTATCTGGTAAAAACATTACGCTCGAAGTCTGACCAGCGACCTAATTGAACGAATGTACAGTCTTACCCCCTTATTCATAAACGTTTACTAAAGTTGACAAGCCGATAATAATCGTTTGTCCCTAAGGGGGTAAGAATTTAATTTCCGACCAATTTCATACCTTGTCACAGTGACAATCAATGATAGTCGCTAGAGACCTCATACTATATGCATACTATTGTCACTGTGACAAGGTACGAAATGGGACAGAAATTAAATCATTTGACTATAGTAATCGTATTTCTATTCTATTCTATCGTATATCTGACCTATCTGCATTAATTTTAGGAATATTCCGCGGATAATTTGACACGCTACGACCGCACCAACATACATCGAGGCATCTGCGTAAAACAGACATGCAACGATTTCCTGAAGATCTCACCAAATCTCACCATATCACTCGAAGCGTGCCTCAGCGCTACTTTAAAAGAATACGGACTCACAGCCAAAGTGTACAAGGTATTCTCTGAGGAATACAAAGAGGGTATACAGTTTGATGGAAGCGATTTTGCATTTGGTGCAGTTCTGATTGCGTTGTTGGCGTTGAATCTTTTTGGGAGCTTGTATGACTATTGTGGTGGCCGTGGAGACACAATCGGTAAGAAAATATATTTCTAACAGATAGAATCAAAACAAAAGTTATGAAAAAAAATACTATCCTTACTAGGTATACGTCTTAGCTTTCACCCAGCGACGGAATACATAGGTAGACGAAGCTCTCAATACATTTTTGATTTCGAAAAATTACAACTACAACTAAAACTAGTTGCATTAGGCCGCACAATTGGCTCAAATTCGTGAGTGACAGCGCTGAACAAGCACTAGCACTAGCAGCATTAGTGCCCGTAAGGCCCGTCCTGAGATATACTCGTATACACGTCAATGCTAGTGGCATAATTCCCATGGGGTCATTTTTGAGCTCCAGATTTTTATAGGAAGTTATTCCATATTCTTAATATTATTCTATAATTATAACGTTCGTTGATCCTATCTATATTCTTTGTCTATATTTTTAACCGACTTCCAAATCCCAAAGGAGGAGGTTATCAATTCGGTTGTATGTTTTTAATTTTTTTTATTTTTTTTATTTTTTATGTTTGTTACTTCATATCTCCGTCATTACTGGACCGATTTTGAAAATTACTTTTTTGATTGAATGTATATGCATACAGATTGGTCCCGTTTCTGTCAAAACCCAGTTCTGATGATGGGTTCCATGAGGAATCGAGGGAACTCCTCAAATGTTAAAGGCATACATATAGTGATTTTTGGGTTTTTATCATCAAATCAAGCATATACATCCAAAAGAGTGACATTTGATGAAGTGGAACTGCTGATGATGATCAGAACGGAACTCCTCAACGACGCATAGTTCACGGTTTGCGATTTGTCCTCTTCGTTATGTTTGTTAAGCAAGTTCAGTTTTTAATGCACATTTTTGTCAAGCTCGAGTTCTGATGATGGGATCCATGAGAAATCGAGAGAACTCCTCAAATCTTAAAGGCATGCGTATAGAGATTTTTGTATTTACATCAGAAAATTAAGCATTTTCATTAAAGACTGTCGCATTTGATGAAGTGGAACTGCTGATGATGATCAGAACAGAACTCTTCAACGACGCATAGTTCACGTTTCGAGATTTTTCCTCTTCGTCATGTTTGTTAAGCAAGTTAAGTTTTTAATGCACATTTTTGTCAAGCTCGAGTTCTGATGATGGGATCCATAAGGAATCGATGGAACTCCTCAAATATTAAAGGCATGCGTATAGAGATTTTTGTATTTACATCAGAAAATTAAGCATTTTCATTAAAAACTGTCGCATTTGATGAAGTGGAACTGCTGATGATGATCAGAATAGAACTCTTCAACGACGCATTGTTCACGTTTCGAGATTTTTCCTCTTCGTTATGTTTGTTAAGCAAGTTAAGTTTTTAATGCACATTTTTGTCAAGCTCGAGTTCTGATGATGGGATCCATAAGGAATCGAGGGAACTCCTCAAATATTAAAGGCATGCGTATAGAGATTTTTGTATTTACATCAGAAAATTAAGCATTTTCATTAAAAACTGTCGCATTTGATGAAGTGGAACTGCTGATGATGATCAGAACAGAACTCTTCAACGACGCATAGTTCACGTTTCGAGATTTTTCCTCTTCGTTATGTTTGTTAAGCAAGTTAAGTTTTTAATGCACATTTTTGTCAAGCTCGAGTTCTGATGATGGGATCCATAAGGAATCGAGGGAACTCCTCAAATATTAAAGGCATGCGTATAGAGATTTTTGTTTTTACATCAGAAAATTAAGCATTTTCATTAAAAACTGTCGCATTTGATGAAGTGGAACTGCTGATGATGATCAGAACAGAACTCTTCAACGACGCATAGTTCACGTTTGGCGATTTTTCCTCTTCGTTATGTTTGTTAAGCAAGTTAAGTTTTTAAGCCACATTTTTGTCAAGCTCGAGTTCTGATGATGGGATCCATAAGGAATCGAGGGAACTCCTCAAATATTAAAGGCATACGCATAGATTTTTTTGTATTTTCATCATAAAATCAAGCATTTACATTAAAAACTGTCGCATTTGATGAAATGGAACTGCTGATGATGACCAGAATAGAACTCTTCAACAACGCATAGTACACATTTGGTGATTACGAATTTCGATTTTGACTTGGACTGGGTCCCGGACTCGGACCCAGAACCGGACTCATACCCGGATCCGGTTCGGACCCGGACCCGGACCTGGACTTGAACCCGGGCTCGGACCCGGACTCGGACCCGGACTCAGACCCGGACTCGGACCCGGACCTTGACCCGGAAAACCACTAGGATACCTTAACTAAATAAACCACTATGATTACCTACCATAAAATGTGTAAGTATATAAGTATGATGATGCCAATCTTACTAGCCCCTCCCGCTTAAACCCCCGTACACCGCACCGCATGGGCCGTTAAGTGGGTTAGGTTAGGTTTGAACTGCGATCCTCACAGAACTGAACTGCTATCAGAGAAGTGGGTTAGGTTAGGCTAGAACTACGACCCTTACAGAAGCGAAATGCTAGTAAAAAAGTGGGTGGTTTTACCTCCTTTTCTACATAGTGTACCATCTACAATAATCTTTCACCGGCCCCCATAGAAGTCGGTTTTATTTCTTAAAAATTATATTTATGCAATTTCCAGTGGGCAAGATGTTGCTATTCTTTGCTATTAGGCGCAATTGGCAGTCGCTGGTGGCGCCACCGAGCGCCGACCCGGCCCAGAGTCGGCTGGCGAGCCTCAACGCCTTAAGGCAAGTTTTAATAGGGATGATCACATATTATTAACATTATAGTGTGAAATGCAAGAAAAATATTATACATACCTTTTGACCACCAAAGATGTCAAATGACGCGCGTGGATTTTGTCCAAATTTTATTGTTTGTGGCTTCGTGCATTCCGACAAGTTTACGATGGCGCGCTGCACGGGGGAATTCTTCAACTTTTGTCACATAGTTTTATTTTGCTTATTTTTGCTTTACCTATACATCAACTTAATGGTAAATGGTGGCCATATTTTTCCGGTTAAGTGATAAAGTCAACACTGTCAACGGTAAGTAATATAAATGTGACCAACAATAAATAGGTAATGTATATATTACTGGTTTAACGTGAGTGATGACAGTGTGAAATATTATACTCAACGACACGTGTCGCATAATCACCGGCTGTCTGAAACCCACTCCACTCAGCAAACTCTACCCCTTGGCGGGCATAGCGCCCCCGGAGACCCGCAGGGAGGTGGCCTGCGCTGTTGAAAAACTCAAACAAGAACAAGACCCAAGACACCCTCTCCACGGCCACAAGCTTCCACCGTCGCGACTAAAGAGCCCAAAAAGCTTCATGCGGTGCACTACCGCTATCAGTGTTTCGCCACCCGAAAACCGGCTGGCACAATGGCGAAGTACTCGCACCCCCCCCCCCCCCCCCCGATGACTACGTCCGTCCTGCCGAAACGCTCCCGGCTGGACATAAAGAACCATGGCCGATCTGGAAAGCCTTAAATAGGCTGCGTTCCCAAGTTGGCCGCAGCAAAGAGAACCTAGTAAGGTGGCGCGGCCTGAATGGCTCGGATACTCTATGCGTGTGTGGCACGGCCCCCCAAACGATGATACACATGCTGTCCTGCCCAGCGAACCCGCACACATGTTCCGTGCAAGATCTACGGGACGCATTAAGCGTCGCTACCTTCTGCTGGTCCCGTTTAATATGAACGAAACCATCGACACGAGAAGAAGAAGAAGACAAAGTGTGAAATGCTAGAAGCGTTTAGTAGTTATAGCGATTTTTAAAATTAGCCCGTTGTTGAACTTACCCCTCTTCTTCTTCCTCGCGTTATCCCAGCATTTTGCCACGGCTCATGAGAGCCTGGGGGTCCGCTTGACAACTAATCCCATGATTTGGCGTAGGCACTAGTTTTTACGAAAGCGACTGAACGCGCTGCGACGTTGTTGAACTTACCCCAATTTAATTTAATTTTCTTTCAGACGACCGGTCTGGCCTAGTGGGTAGTGACCCTGCCTGCGAAGCCGATGCATTCGAATTACTGGGTTCGAATCCCAGTAAGGGCATTTATTTGTGTGATGAACACTAATATTTGTTCCTGAGTCATGGGTGTTTTCTATGTACATAAGTATGTATTTATCTATATAAGTATGTATATCGTCGCCTAGCACCCATAGTACAAGCTTTGCTTAGTTTGGGGTTAGGTTGATCTGTGTAAGATGTCCACCAATATTTATTTATTTATTTATTTATTATTATTTTATTTTAGGGTGATTTTTGCGGTGAGCAGCATACTAGCCCACGCATGCGTGACTGATAGCCATGCTACAGAGAACCCAGATTTTGTGGAAGAGGTAGGTGAATAGTGAACATACCTTTCGACTATATAGTATGAAAAGACATTAGAGACGGACCAAGAAAAGTCTGCAGCGGATTAGATAGCCCACGATTAGAAGCGCTGGTGGCCTAGCGGTGAGAGCGTGCGACTTGCAATCTGGAGGTCGCGGGTTCAAACCCCGGCTCGTACCAATGAGTTTTTCGGAACTTATGTACGAAATATCATTTGATATTTGCCAATCGCTTTTCGGTGAAGGAAAACATCGTGAGGAAACCGGACTAATCCCAATAAGGCCTAGTTTACCCTATGGATTGGAAGGTCAGATGGCAGTCGCTTTCGTAAAAACTAGTGCCTACGTCAAATCATGGGATTAGTTGTCAAGCGGACCCCAGGCTGTCATGAGCCGTGGCGAAATGCCGGGATAACGCGAGGAAGAAGGAAGGAAGGATTAGATAGCCCACGCAGTGTAAGTGTTATTTATACGTCATAATTTCATAGAACTGACGTTTAAAGTAACACGTGGACTGCGTGGGATATCAAATCCGCTGCAGATTATTCTTGATCTGACTCTACCTAGGTACAGTGGCGTTCAAAAGTCCATGGACAGATGTCGACCGTAATGCCTTAATATTACGGTTGAAACATCTCCATGCACTGCAGCAGGTAAGTCATCCAATCCGCGAGTTTCGTTCGGCCGGGCCGACTTTTGAGGTTGGCGCGTTATACAATACTATAGTTCGTTTTTTTAGCATTAGAAATAAGGTAAACAATCTTGATGTGTCTTTTAATTGAAAAACACATTATAAAAATAAGTTACGGCAAATATGTAACAATTATGAATCTAATACGATTATTTATATTCTTCTGCTTTCATAAGTAATAGTTACTGATTTTTAAAAAGCGTTTTTCAATTATAAGACATGTTAAGATCGCTTACCTTCTTTCAAGTCCTTTCTAATGCTAAAAAAACGAACTATAAATTGTTGGCATGTTTATGTTTAAAGCATTTTACGGTCGTCAAAATTGGAAGTGAGTGGGTTGGGTATATATATATCATAAAATAATGTATATATTTCAGTCATACGCCTCAGGGTACATAATAATGTACAGGGCTGTGGAAGCCCTGCAGATCAGCTTCATCATGTCAGGGCTACTCCTCTCATATAAAGTTCTGACCTCAGAAGAACAAATGTCTTGGAGGAACCTACACAAAGCTGTCATGTGGAGATACCTCAGGTGACTTTTTTTAACCTTTTGGACGCCAATGACCGATATATCTGCACCGCAAGTCCAACGCCAAAGACCGATTAATCGGTCACAGACCGCAAAGCAACATAGACCTAATAAGATACACGCAAAATATTTGTGCTCGAAAAACCTTAAAAAAAATTCAAAGTAGGTACGCTCTCAGTGAATTAAGGTTAGGCTAACTTAAAAAATATTGTCAAAATCGTTAGAGTCAGACCGAGAAAAGTCTGCAGCGATTTTGATATGCCACGCAGTGCAAGTGTCATTTTAAACGTCAAAATTCTATGAAATTATGACGTGTAAATAAAACTTGCACTGCGTGGGCTATCAAAATCGCTGCAGACTTTTTTGGTGTAACTCGAATTAGCTATAGATCTGTAACACGAAAATCTGTCTCAATTAATTTTGCGGTTGTATTAATACCTATAAAAAACCGGGCAAGTGCGAGTCGGACTCGCGCACGAAGGGTTCCGTACCATAATGCAAAAAAAACAAAAAAAAGCAAAAAAAAAAACGGTCACCCATCCAAGTACTGACCACTCCCGACGTTGCTTAACTTCGGTCAAAAATCACGTTTGTTGTATGAGAGCCCCATTTAAATCTTTATTTTATTCTGTTTTTAGTATTTGTTGTTATAGCGGCAACAGAAATACATCATCTGTGAAAATTTCAACTGTCTAGCTATCACGGTTCGTGAGATACAGCCTGGTGACAGACGGACGGACGGACGGACGGACGGACGGACAGCGAAGTCTTAGTAATAGGGTCCCGTTTTACCCTTTGGGTACGGAACCCTAAAAAATACCAACACTGCAGTATTCCTGTTGCAGGTTCACGCCAATATATGCTCTGCAGCTTTTTTTTTATCGCTACTTGGATGAGATACTTAGGAAATGGACCTTTCTGGAACGTAAGTTTGCACCAATGTCAGTATTCGGGGGGGGGGAGGAGGGGGGGGGGGGTTACCGCGAAAACCGAAGTTCGCAAATTACGGGGATCTTTCTCTTTTACTCCAGTGAAGGCGTAATTAGAGTGACAGAGAAAGATGCCCGCAATTTGCGAACTTAAATTTTAGCAGTAATAGCCCAGTATTCTGATTTTAAAGATTTATATATGATATAATCTACTAACTATCGTGAGCCAGAACAGAACCCTTAGTGTAAATTTCATTCGATAGCGTGACGAGCGTTCGCGTTTGCGTTATGTCTACACCAAAAACATAAATGTAAAAAAGGAGAGCCAAGTTCAATACAAAAATTATGCTTGGCTGTGGGGCTCGCCGCAAAAAGAATGGAGATCTAAATGAGTGCCACTGCCAAGTTCTATGCAAAATCCAAATATGTATTTATAGGAACAAAATAACATTATAAACAAGTATTAAACTCTATTTCTTTGCTTTATTGGATACCTATAACAATTGCTGTTATTTAAAAAAATGTGAGATCTTAAAGTAGGTTAGATTTGACTTGGCCAGTTTTCATTATATCAATCATTTTATATATATTGTAATTCTGATAAAACCTGGCCAAGCCAAATCTAACCTACTTTAAGATCTCACATTTTTTTAAATAACAGCAATTGTTATAGGTATCCAATAAAGCAAAGAAATAGAGTTTAATACTTGTTTATAATGTTATTTTGTTCCTATAAATACATATTTGGATTTTGCATAGAACTTGGCAGTGGCACTCATTTAGATCTCCATTCTTTTTGCGGCGAGCCCCACAGCCAAGCATAATTTTTGTATTGAACTTGGCTCTCCTTTTTTACATTTATGTTTTTGGTGGGATATCAATACTTTTTGTAAAGAAAACTAGGCAGGTATTGAGATTTAATGTTTTTTCTTGTGTTTCCGCTGTATGGTTTTTACTTCTGTTCTTTGTATAATTATGTGGTACCGCGCGCCGCCGACGACACACCGTTGGCCGGTTGTTTAGAGCGTATTAAAAGTTTTTTGTATGGGGACCCCCCCTATTTTTTAACTTTTTTTTATTTTTAGATTTTTTCCTACTCTTACACACAATAACCGAGCTGGATTCCAAATTTCATCCTTCTAGGTCATCTGGAAGTAGGTTAGGTTTAGGTACTTATATCAGTCCCAATAAAAAATGGTTTTTTGTATGGGGACCCCCCCTATTTTTAAATTTTATTTTATTTTTAGATTTTTTCCTACGGTTACACACAATAACCGAGCTGGATTCCAAATTTCATCCTTCTAGGTCATCTGGAAGTAGGTTAGGTTTAGGTACTTATATGTCAGTCCCAATAAAAAGTGGTTTTTTTGTATGGGGACCCCCCCTATTTTTTAACTTTATTTTATTATTAGATTTTTTCCTACGGTTACACATAATAACCAAGCTGGATTCCAAATTTCATCCTTCTAGGTCATCTGGAAGTAGGTTAGGTTTAGGTACTATAAGTCATAAGTCAGTCTTAAAATTTACGACTTTTTGACCTTCATACCTTTATAACCGTTTGAGCTAGCTTCATGAAATTTGGGCTTCTAGATATCCTTATGGATATAATTAAACACACGTAGTTTTATGTGTTTACGTCAAAGATGTTTTGAGTTATAGAAGGGTCAAAAGTGGCACCAAGTGGTTCGTGTAATATTACACTCGGCGCTGGCTAGCCAGTTCCTTTGCTTGAACTTGGCTTGACACGCTGCCGCGTGTCTAGATTTTTGTATGGGATTATGAACAGCGCGCCAAGCGGGACGTTTTGGAAACTCAAAATCCCATACAAACGCAAACGTCACGTCAAGCTATTGAATTAAATTTACACTAGGGGTACAGTCAGACGATCATTGAGTAAACTAATCGATATGTTTCGGAGAGCCTGAGCCTTCATCGAATTTTCAGAACCACATGCAGATAAAATTTTAAAAACTGTTCTGCAGGCAACAATAGGCGTGGAGGCGAATGATTGCCGGCGAGACTGGTGGCTCCATCTGTTATACATTCACAACTACGTCGACAACTCTCGATGCATGCTACATTCGTGGTGAGAAACTGGGAGCCTTATCTGCCTCTCTATCACTCTTGCATATTGGAGGGATAGAGAGGCAAATACTCTGTGCACAAACTTATTGATCGTATGTTGATTGGACATCCAATATGTGACGATTAATAGAGTTAGACCAAGAAAAGTCTGCAGAGATTTTGACAGCACACGCAGTGCAGGTGTTATTTTAAACATCGAACTTCTATACAATTATGACGTTTAAGTATACTTGTATGTATTGAAATCCGAAATTGGCCCTCAACATCGGAATTCCAAAATGAATACCGGTATCGAAGATTTACAAATATTTTTGTAATACCTTATAAAAATATATTATTATTTAAATAAATTAATTTGAAGGTCCATGGCTGTAGACATGCAGATAACAGCAGTTGGTCTCGCAATCTTCTTCGTCCTGAAGAGTACTAAGGCTCGAAGAGCTGCCTTTGTCCTGTTCGTAGCTTTAGGCGTGGCCACCCCAGCTATGGCCACTTACTACAAAAACTTGCATCCAATCCTAATCATTTCACCGGAGTAAGTATAACTAGAGACTATTTACTACTACCAGGCGTCAGGCGTGTCTCACTCCGCGATTTCGTCGCTTTGCTACAGGTAGCTAAAACTCCATCCGTTCGACCCCAATTTTGGGGTTTGCCATAAGCCGCGCGTGGCGCTGTCGCCACCTAGGGGCCATATCTGTGCTGATCGTGACAGACGCGTTTTGGAGAGTGAGTCTTCTGTACCTAGTACTATTATTTATTCTGTGCTACTACTATATTTCTTTTTTCGTAGTCATTATTTACAATTTTTTTAGAACATTTAAAAAATCCAACGCGCACGGTCTCTAAAGTCAAGATGCCAATTAATCTAACATTTAAAGCACATACGTATATTAACAGCTAAGATTTTTTTTTAATATTCGTGAATAATTTTATCCAGGGTGGTTGTCAACTGGTTCGCTCTCGACCCCACGTTCAACTATTTGTACAAACGCGGTCACACCAACCTCATCGGGTATGCCCTCGGCTGGGTTTTGGGCTACGTAGTGTTCAACTTGAGAGATGGCGACGTGGGAGCGGAGAAATATAAGGTACTTAACGACTTAAAACTTACTCTATTTTCTGACAAATTCAGCCCCCTGACTCAGAATAAATAATATACTTGGTTAAGCAGATCTTGTCAGTAGCAAAAGGCGGCAAATTTTAAAAATCTAGGCGCGAAGGGATATCATCATCATCATAATCATCATCATCATCATCTCAGCCATAAGACGTCGCCTGCTGAACATAGGCCTCCCCCTTCGAAGGGATATCGTCTCATAGAAAATTTGAATTTCGCGCCTTTTTCTACTGAGAAGATTTGCTTGACCATCTATAGTACCTACTACCTAGTACTACGTACAGAAAGGACACTTCCTACAAAACCGAAGTTTGACAGCTATTCAGGGACGAATCATGCTATCCCTTTTTAATGAAATCGTTACAACCGTTTCCGAGATCCCCGAATATAAATAAAAAAGAATTGCTTATTTAAAGTTATTGGATTCGTAGTAGGTATCACTCGCAGATCGCAGACGTGTTTGCTTGTTCAAAAATTGCACTAGTTTTATTATTTCTGTCCTCCAGAAATACGGTGTCCTCCTCTGGCTGCTATTCCCATCCGTGCTAGCCGTCAACACCATCATCGGGGCCGTTTTCTACGACCATACAGCGACTGTGCCTTTATATGCTCGCGTGATATACGCGGGCTTTACCAAGCTCATTAGTGGCTTGCTGCTCTCTTTGATATTGTTTCTCACTATTGTGCAAGCCGAGAGTAAGTATTAATAGTAAAGTAACCGTACATACTACATACTAGTAGCCTACCAAACAAAAGGGCTGATTTAGAGGACATAACGACGCTTATCATGAATAGTGACACAAAACAAAATGATATGCCATTCGACTTTAAATCTTACCAGTAAAAGATAGAATATTAAATGCAATAGCATTTCATTTTTAGTTGTACCACTGTTCATGATAAGCAACGTAACACAACTGAAAACCGCCGTGTCGCCGAAATAATTTTTAGCTTGTAAGATTTTACTATTGTATGTATGTTAGTTTGTAAGGTATGTATCTATGGGCCTTAATTGCCTGATAATAAATCATATTTGATTTTGATTTGATTTTATTAAGGCAGTTAGTTATACCTCCATATTATCGTTATATTGGGGTTGGCCCCATACTAAAAGATGTTCAGTATCACCTACATATTCACCCCTCAGAGGATGGTCATTGATAACAAAAGCACCCTGTATATTATTAATTTAAGGTTATGAAATTTTCATAGATCTCCGTACAAAGCTGTATAACTGGCGAGGCTGGACGCCGCTGGCTCGCCTCAGTTTCTGCTTGTACATGGTGCACATGACTGTTCTACGCTACCGCTCGGCCTCCACACACAACATGTACCACAACTCTGAATACAGGATCGTAAGTACCACATACATCACTCTGTGTGTGAGACAGCTGTATATAGCGTTGTCCCGCTCGCACATAGCTGTATAACTGGCGGGGCTGGACTCCGCTGGCTCGCCTCAGTTTGTGCTTGTACATGGTGCACATGACTGTTCTACGCTACCTCTCGGCCTCCACACACAACATGTACCACAACTCTGAATACAGGATCGTAAGTACCACAGTCATCACTCTGTGTGAGTGAGACAGCTGTATATAGCGTTGTCCCGCTCGCACATAGCTGTATAACTGGCGGGGCTGGACTCTGCTGGCTCGCCTCAGTTTCTGCTTGTACATGGTGCACATGACTGTTCTACGCTACCGCTCGGCCTCCACACACAACATGTACCACAACTCTGAATACAGGATCGTAAGTACTACAGTCATCACTCTGTGTGAGTGAGACAGCTGTATATAGCGTTGTCCCGCTCGCACAAAGCTGTATAACTGGCGGGGCTGGACTCCGCTGGCTCGCCTCAGTTTCTGCTTGTACATGGTGCACATGACTGTTCTACGCTACCGCTCGGCGTCCACACACAACATGTACCACAACTCTGAATACAGGATCGTAAGTACTACAGTCATCACTCTGTGTGAGTGAGACAGCTGTATATAGCGTTGTCCCGCTCGCACATAGCTGTATAACTGGCGGGGCTGGACTCCGCTGGCTCGCCTCAGTTTCTGCTTGTACATGGTGCACATGACTGTTCTACGCTACCGCTCGGCGTCCACACACAACATTTACCACAACTCTGAATACAGGATCGTAAGTACTACAGTCATCACTCTGTGTGAGTGAGACAGCTGTATATAGCGTTGTCCCGCTCGCACATAGCTGTATAACTGGCGGGGCTGGACTCCGCTGGCTCGCCTCAGTTTCTGCTTGTACATGGTGCACATGACTGTTCTACGCTACCGGTCGGCCTCCACACACAACATGTACCACAACTCTGAATACAGGATCGTAAGTACTACTTACATCACTCTGATGTGTGTGAGACAGCTGTATATAGCGTTGTCCCCCTCGCACACAGCTGTATAACTGGCGGGGCTGGACGCCGCTGGCTCGCCTCAGTTTCTGCTTGTACATGGTGCACATGACTGTTCTACGCTACCGCTCGGCCTCCACACACAACATGTACCACAACTCTGAATACAGGATCGTAAGTACTACTTACATCACTCTGATGTGTGTGAGACAGCTGTATATAGCGTTGTCCCCCTCGCACACAGCTGTATAACTGGCGGGGCTGGACTCCGCTGGCTCGCCTCAGTTTCTGCTTGTACATGGTGCACATGACTGTTCTACGCTACCGCTCGGCGTCCACACACAACATGTACCACAACTCTGAATACAGGATCGTAAGTACTACAGTCATCACTCTGTGTGAGTGAGACAGCTGTATATAGCGTTGTCCCGCTCGCACATAGCTGTATAACTGGCGGGGCTGGACTCCGCTGGCTCGCCTCAGTTTCTGCTTGTACATGGTGCACATGACTGTTCTACGCTACCGCTCGGCGTCCACACACAACATTTACCACAACTCTGAATACAGGATCGTAAGTACTACAGTCATCACTCTGTGTGAGTGAGACAGCTGTATATAGCGTTGTCCCGCTCGCACATAGCTGTATAACTGGCGGGGCTGGACTCCGCTGGCTCGCCTCAGTTTCTGCTTGTACATGGTGCACATGACTGTTCTACGCTACCGGTCGGCCTCCACACACAACATGTACCACAACTCTGAATACAGGATCGTAAGTACTACTTACATCACTCTGATGTGTGTGAGACAGCTGTATATAGCGTTGTCCCCCTCGCACACAGCTGTATAACTGGCGGGGCTGGACGCCGCTGGCTCGCCTCAGTTTCTGCTTGTACATGGTGCACATGACTGTTCTACGCTACCGCTCGGCCTCCACACACAACATGTACCACAACTCTGAATACAGGATCGTAAGTACTACTTACATCACTCTGATGTGTGTGAGACAGCTGTATATAGCGTTGTCCCCCTCGCACACAGCTGTATAACTGGCGGGGCTGGACGCCGCTGGCTCGCCTCAGTTTCTGCTTGTACATGGTGCACATGACTGTTCTACGCTACCGCTCGGCCTCCACACACAACATGTACCACAACTCTGAATACAGGATCGTAAGTACTACTTACATCACTCTGATGTGTGTGAGACAGCTGTATATAGCGTTGTCCCCCTCGCACACAGCTGTATAACTGGCGGGGCTGGACGCCGCTGGCTCGCCTCAGTTTCTGCTTGTACATGGTGCACATGACTGTTCTACGCTACCGCTCGGCCTCCACACACAACATGA
This sequence comes from Cydia fagiglandana, assembly GCF_963556715.1. Lineage (NCBI taxonomy): Eukaryota > Metazoa > Arthropoda > Insecta > Lepidoptera > Tortricidae > Cydia > Cydia fagiglandana. Next base: position 1,689,229 of record NC_085947.1, read on the forward strand.
ACATCATGAACATGTACCACTACTCTGAATACAGGATCGTAAGTACTACAGTTATCACTCTAAGCGCCACTTGCAACAACCCACTGACCCGGGGTTAACCGGTTAAACCGTTAATCCAGTGTCAAACCAGGGGTGCGAAACTCCTGAGATCGGTCAAACTCGGCTCCGCTCGGCTCAGCATTGCTCCGAGCAATTATTAGGGTTGGCACCACTTGACTACCTTCTGCGTGCACGACCACAGATAAGATAATCACTTGAATTTTGACAACCCTAAATAGCCGAAAGGGATAGTGTCATATATTAGAAAGGGATAGCATGATTCGACCCTGAACCGCTGTCAAACTTCGGTTTTGTAGGAAGCTTCCTTTCTGTACGGTACCTAGTACTATTATTTATTCTGTGGTCAAACTGGACTGGTAATCATGGTAACTCCAGGTTTAACCGGTTATTGAATGATGTAAATGGCCCTAACCAGTTAACCCCGGGTGCGATAGAGATAGGAAACGACGAGTCAATGTACGAAATTCTTAGTACATGGCGTCCTTACTTTACCTAACCTAAATTAAATATTAAAGGATCCATCAGTATAATATCTCTGAGTGAATTGCAAAAAAATTGTACGTAATTAAACGCAGTTAAGAAGCTGTCATTAGTTAAGCTTCATTGATTCATTTGTGTTACGAAAATTAGCTATGTAAATTGTATTATGTTGTATTTATTGTACTTAATTCGTACACATATAAGTCTATAGCATCCGCTAACACACTTTCATGCATCAAACTTAAATAGAAATGGCTTAACTGTGGTAACACAATGGAATCAATTAACTTTAGACTAATTACAGGTACTTAACTATGTAAATTTTTTTTGCAATTCACTCATATTTTGATTGTCTTATTTCCAGTTGCTAAACTTCCTGGAAACCACATTCGTGTCGTGTCTGCTATCCGTGCTACTGTTCCTAACAGTGGAGGCGCCGTTCGCGCAGCTCACCCGGCTGGGCCTTGCGCCCGCGCAGAAGAAACGTGCCGATTGACCGCTTTGAATTAACCTCGTCCTGCCCAATGTTCCAATAAAGAACAATTTTAGCAAGTTTGTACTTATAAGGGTGGAATGGAACTTTAAGAGATGTAATTTTTTTTAATGTATTTATTTACAAAGAATTATATTTAAAATACAATCATATCACCTATGTCATAAAATAAGTTATAAATAGTATTTATACATAATGGTTAGGGAGGCGAATAGGGGAATTTTCGGCAATACTCGAGCCGAGCGTGGCAGTTTAAGGCCGTTCCCGTACCCAAATGAAATCTACAATCGAGCGTCCTCTCACGCCACCCGTCCCGCCCCTAGATACAATGACGATACAACAGCGCCACGCAAGAAGTAGAGACTTAAATGAACTAACAGGACACTGATTTGTAAAACGTATTACAAAATACTGAAAAAGCATGCTGCATCTCATAGATGGCGTTAAAGTTAAAATGGAAAAATAAATGAAACATAGTGTAAATTAAATATTCATTTTAATGAAGTCAACTCTTATTTCAATAATATTTAATTATAAGGGTAAATACAGTTTATATTTAAACAAATTAATGACTGCAAGTTTTCTATAATAACATTATTTATTAGTTATACTGTGCAGGTATATCATCGATATTTATTAAAAAAAACCGGGCAAGTGCGAGTCGGACTCGCGCACGAAGGGTTCCGTACTATAATGCAAAAAAAAAACAAAAAAAGCAAAAAAAAAACGGTCACCCATCCAAGTACTGACCCCTCCCGACGTTGCTTAACTTTGGTCAAAAATGAGAGATACCTTAGACCTAATAGAACAACCTTGTAAAGTATTTAGCTCTATATGTAGTGACGCGCGCCTAGGATAGACGATCAGATTAGTAAAAAAAAATGGATAGTCTGAAATACTCGAGCGCGTCAGATTAAGATATTGGGGGTTGATTTTAGTGTTTAAAGACTAAATTTAACTAATCTGACGATAAGTCCTTGACGCCGCCGAGTTATAGGGTCGCGAACTTGTAACAAAAAAAACGTTAATCCGGCATTCTCGAGCGCGATTTTTTTATTTTTTATTTTGAAGAATATAATCTAAAGCTTACTAAAAATACAAAATCTGCCGGTTTCCGCATGACCGGAAGTGTGGAGGAGCCATTTCGTCTTCCTAAGAACGCGTTGCGGCATATAAGTCGCGAACGATACATTTTACAAAAAAAAAGTTTAAATAAACAAAAAAGGTAATTTTATTTTACACAAAAAAGGTCTCTTTACATTTTTGTCCAAAGTTAAAACTTTTTGACTTGAAGCATCATAAAATCGGTCAGATTAAGAGAACCCACCAACATTTTTGTCAGATTAAAAAAATATGCTTTCAGGATACCGAGATAAACCTCCCCTGTGAAAATCTGACGCGCTCGAGTATTTCAAAAAAACTTTTTTTTTTTGCATTTTCAAGAATTCATCGTAACTTATCGTCACGCCGAAATCGTCAGTTTTTTTTAAAGGAAGCTTCCTTGGGGCCTACTTAACACCCCTTCCGAAAATCTGACGCGCCCGAGTAATTTTTTTTTATTTGCATTTTTGACTACTTTATATGCCTACCTCCACCACGCAAACCGGCAGATTAGTATACCGTTGTTATCAGAGGCACTCGGGGCATACGTAGTATGAATATCTGACGCGCTCGAGAATGCCCAAGTAACTGTTTTTTTTAACATTTTTGAAAAACCGTACACGCCAAACCCACCGCTAAAATGGTTTTTGCCATACGAGCTTTTCTTTTCGAAATTATTTTATCTTTCGATTTTGATAGGTCTCGACGGCGCCGTTGAATTACGCCATTTAGCTACCTCGCCTCACTAACTATAACGGCATTACATAATCTTACCCCGCGATGGCAGTTTGATTTTAGATCTTGACTGTACAAAGAACTTACTAACATTGATATTAATATCCAAACTATACTAGGAACATAGAGAAAAAAAATACATAGAGTGCTCACTCCATACTTCAGTTTTAGTACCAAAGAGACTATTACTTTCGTGGTCGACATCTAGCATTTAGTAGCGGAATTATCAGTACTGCTACTTGACAATAGATGTAGCGGCGACCGAAAAGTCTAAAGGCCTGCGCGGCGGAACGCAGCGTATAAATTTAAATGCTTTGAGACCGACCTCGGAGCATCACGGAGGATTTTTACTCCGCGGCATCGGGGAGCTCGCTAGAGGATACCGCGGCGGTAGACGCCGGCATGCCGCGGCATCCGCCGAGGCCTCCCGAGTGCGCCGGAGTAGCGCCGGGACGACGGGGGAGAACTCGTGCACAGTAGTCACTAATCCCTTGTGATAGAGTACACGCGGCGGCATGCCGCGGCATCCCCCGGCCTGCGCCGAAGGGCTCCCTGGTGCGCCGGCCGCCAGCGCCCGGGCTGGCGGGCACTCGCGGTATCGCGGGGGATTTTACCTCGCCGGTGTGCAACTGTGCTCTGCGCGGCATAAATCCTCCTCGGTGATCTGCGCTGCGCTCCCCCGGTTTGCGCTGGCCTTAATTCTCTACAATTTTCAGCTAATATTATAACCGGATTTACCGAAACTCTATTTTCAACGCTTGCTTTTAATATTAGTTGTAAAATGTTATTCAATACCATTTTCGTGAGTCGCGACACTAGAGAATTCTAGTAACAAGTAGCGGCACTGATAATTCCGCTACTCGATGCTAGATGTCGACTGTGAAAATAATAGTAGTTTTAGTACCAAAACTGATGTATGGAGTGAGGACTCTAATCTTGCTATATTTCTCTATGCTAGGAATAAACAGGGGTACCTATCAAATATACCTTATCGTTAAACGACCATTTCAGCTAGATGACATAAAATTTAAATACACAGTCAGCATATAGTCAATTCAGCTGCGACGACATGAAAGTAGAATACTCAGTCAGCAAAGAGTCAATTTAGCTGGATGGCTAAGAATTAGATTGACTAAGTAGCTAAACGTCTGGAAATATAAATAGTCCTTATGATTAGAATACCTAATAAGCCGGAGGTAAAATTATTTGGTTGACGTGAACACAGAACGAGTTAATAGCTAAACGTCTGGAAATGTAATGTGTCAATGTATTTACAATACAAAGTATGCGCGGGAAGGTATTAATTTCAAGTGTCATATCAAAATCAAGACGTTTTGCTAACGAGTCGTTTGGCGTTTGTACCATTTAGTGAAAAAGACATTACACAATACAGACTATTTAGCGTTTATGTCTTTTAAGTATTAAAGACAATCGGAGATAATGACGTTTTGCTGCTACGTCATTCTAAATTGTAACGTTCTAAGACCCAGACGTTTTGCTAAAGAGGCATTTAACATTCATGTCTATGTAGTCACAAAGACATAACACAATCCAGACATTTGAGCTATAATATCTTTTAACGATAAGGTCAAATCGATAGGGACCCATAAACAGTAACTATGCCCAACTTTACCCAGAATACATTATTTAGTATATATTAGTTAATAGTATGTTTATATGGATTACCTTAAGAATGACTAGCATACATGGTGTACCCTTGTTTTGCCGACAAATTTTTCATCGAATATTATTTCATCGACAACGATTCATCGAAACCTCAGTACTAGTAATATTGTTTGGCCTTATTTTGTTTCATATACTATTTATTTCAATCTTTCTTACTGCGTAGAAATACTATTCAACGAATATTACTTGATCGCTGATTCGTTTCAAATTATTTTAATTGGCACAACTACTAAACATTGCAATTCATTTGTTCGACGTATTACTTTAATACATTTTTATATGTCGTACTACTCACAATTTTAGGTTTCGGTTAGGTTCGAACTGCGACCCCACACAGGAACGAAAGGCTATCAAAGTCGGTTTAGGTTAGGTTAGAACTGCGACCCCACACAGAAACGAACGGCTTTAAAAGTAGGTTTAGGTTAGGTTAGAACTGCGACCCCACACAGAAACGAACGGCTTTCAAAGTGGGTTTAGGTTTGGCTAGAACTGCGACCCCACACAGAAACAAACGGCTTTCAAAGTAGGTTTAGGTTAGGTTAGAACTGCGACCCAACACAGAAACGAACGGCTTTCAAAGTAGGTTTAGGTTAGGTTAGAACTGCGACCCCACACAAAAACGAACGGCTTTCAAAGTAGGTTTAGGTTAGGTTAGAACTGCGACTCCACACAGAAACGAATGGCTATCAAAGTAGGTTTAGGTTAGGTTAGAACTGCGACCCCACACAGAAACGAACGGCTTTCAAAGTAGGTTTAGGTTAGGTTAGAACTGCGACCCCACACAGAAACGAACGGCTTTCAAAGTAGGTTTAGGTTAGGTTAGAACTGCGACCCCACATAGAAACGAACGGCTATCAAAGTCAAATATTACATATTGAAATAATTTTATGCGTAATAAATTTTATTAAATGCAATCCAAAATGAAATAAGAAAACCCGTAAAGAAATACCACGATATAAACTATATACGAAATAACTCGAGTGCCAATTAAAAGTCCTAGATTTAAATTTACTAGTATCAATTCTTCGACGCAATGACTTGTCGATGAAATGAAAATACTTGAAACGTTGTCTTCGAAATAACATTCGATGAAATGTCTGTCGGCAATTCAAGGGTAAACCAGCATACATAAAATAGTTCACAATTTGTCAACCTCATTTTTGAACTTGGTTAAAAAACACAGAAAAGGTCAAGAAATACGATTCCGGTGACAGTAATAGGAGATCCCTAGTTTTCGTATTGTCACAGTTGCAGAGAAACCAAACTCCTGGACTATGAATATGTTATGTACATTTTTTGCTTTCGACCCTTAGACATAATATATTATATCTATCCCACCAAAAACATTTTCATGTAAAATGTTGCCAAAACGAAACCATAAAGGCCTGTGCACACCGGCTGCGTGTACGTGACGTGCACGTGCGCGTGCGGCGTTGTATACAGATCCTTATGAGGGATGGCACACCGGTTGCGTGACGTGTGCGTGTGCGGCTCCAACATTTTAGCGCACGCACACGCGCACGTCACGCACACGCAAGCCGGTGTGGCTCGGCCTTACGGCTCGCCCTGTCAAAAAGTTATCAGATCTCATGTAGAGCCAAGCTTCTAACTCTACAAGACGTTACTTCACAAACTCTATACCTTAGTCAAAATATGTGGTTGCTACACAAACTATTGTGTAACAAAAAAAGTAATGAAAAGTGAATAATTTTTCCCCTTACGCCCACGAAACTTTATACATTTAATAAGTTCACTATCAAAGGCATTCGACCTTGTATCATATGATATATTATGGGCCAAGTTACGAAATGAAACAAATGTACCTAGGGAAGTGATAGCTCTGTTTAAATATTGGTATTTACATCAAAATAATTTTGTAAGATGGGGTAACACAGTCTCCAGTAACTATAATTTGATGTGTGGGGTGAGACAGGGTGGGTTGTCTTCTCCAAAACTGTTTAATTTGTATGTCAACCAACTCATCGAGGAGCTGAGCAGTACCTATGCCGGATGTCACATTGACGGAGTCGCCGCCAACAATTATAGTTACGCTGATGACATGGTGCTGCTCGGCCCTTCAATCGACTCGATGAGAAGGTTGATAAAAATATGCGAGTCCTATGCTGTGGCCCATGGACTCAGGTATAATGTCAAAAAGAGCGAAGTGATGATTTTTAAAGCCGGTAAAAAAAGTTATCCGACGGTACCGCTAGTGGCACTCTACGATGTCCCTTTAAACTTTGTCACTTAGTTCAAGTACCTGGGTCACTGGGTCACTGACGACCTGAGTGATGACATAGATATTGAGCGAGAGCGTAGGTCGTTGGCTGTCCGATGCAACATGTTGGCCCGCAGGTTCGCGAAATGTACTGTACAAGTAAAGACTACACTTTTCAAAGCGTACTGTCAGTCATTCTACACATGCAGCCTGTGGACCAACTATACGCAGAAGGCATACAACGGCCTACGTGTGCAATATAATAACGCGTTCCGGGTGTTGATGGGGTTGCCGCGATTTTGTAGTGCCTCTGGTATGTTTGCCGAGGCACAAATTGACAGCTTTGCGGCGATAATGCGCAAGAGGTGCGCTTCACTGATGCGTCGCCTGCGCGGCAGCCCCAACAGCATTCTGAGCGTGTTTATGGAGCGCGAAAACGGCCCCATGCTCAGCCGTTGGCAGAGACTGCATGCAGTTATTGTTTAGTTTTTAGTTTTTACTTTAGTCTATTTTTATGTTATACTAACACTAGTAATAAGGTTTTAATGTTCACTAACAATGTATGGACCTTTAGTCTGAAATAAATGATTTTTATTTTTATTTATATCATATTCCGAAAATTTTGTTTATCGTATAATCCAGTAGATTTTGTTAACTTTTATTTAAATACTAAAAGATAAGTATAGATTACATAGAGGTACAATTATATAGAGATGAAACGGGGAAAGGGCCAAATGACTGAACGAGATGCACTTATGGAACTTTCAGTAGGAGTAGCAGAGAAAGCGGTATTATTGCTCGTCCTCGTCACAGTCTCACTTTTTGTTCGTTCCCCATCATAAATTTAATATGGTTTATGGCGGGCAACAAATAACCCGACCGAATTACGTAGATCGTTTTCGGTATAGGAATGTTAAAACGTGTTTTTAATATTGTCGCACCGCGTATGTTTTGTCCCTCACGGAGGCACGCGTATACCACTTCTATAGGATGCTACCTTCTTTGGTAGATTAGCACTAGCGTCTGTATGTGGCACCCGCGTTGTGTTATATAGTCCACCTTGTAGTGGAGGGGGGTGTATGCGGCCGGCCTCATACAGCGGTTTCATCGGCGGGAGCGGGCGCGGGCGCGGGCGCGGGCGCGAGGCTCCTCACGGGGACCCGGACCAAGTCCTCCTCTATCTTTGTGTCCGCTGGGAGGTTCTGAAAATATTTACTCGGGTTTAGTACGTGGGCAATACTGAAAGTTTCCGAATTTTGATATATGAGACGACTTATTTTTTCTAAGTGGCCCGTTCCAGGAATAATCACGATTATTTAACAGTGGCGCTAGTGTGCACGTTGATGGGCTCTTAATGTGACTACCATCAAAACATTGCGCATCAGGAACATTACGATCTGCACTGAAAGAAAAATCATCACCAGGAATTAAAAAACAGTTCTGTACTGGGGGAAAATATGAAGTTTTACTAATAATTATGGACGTTTCACTATTTCTGTAAAGTTTATTTATTTCTACAAACAGCTCAGTAATCCTAAATATAATTTCAACAAACAGATAATAGAAATTGCAAGAACTAATGGAAATTACAAAAGTCAATTTGTTCCTATTAGTTAACTCTCCTTGTCCCCGGATTAAGTTTATTTTTGTAATTCTAAATGTATTTTTGATGTATTTTTCTCTCAGTGTGCCTGATCTTACGATCGGCCGCCGACACGGGAGCTAAAGTTGGTCAAGCAGATCTTGTCAGTAGAAAAAGGCGGCAAATTAGAGAAATGTAGGCGCGAAGGAATATCGTCTCATAGAAAATTTGAATTTCGCCCCTTTTTCTACTGACAAGACTCGCTTGACCATCTATACTCTCTCCACGTTAACGAGCTAGTACCAGAAAACTCAGACTGCACGTGATTGGTCAGCGATAAGGGCGATGCATGTGCAGCGGGTGAGTTTACATGATAGTCAAGTCTGTCTATCGTACGGTGGTTATATGTATGTGTGATACCTCTAGGGCGGTGTACTGGTTGGTGAGTTGTCTAGGCGGCGCGCGGCGCGGCTCGAGCAGGCGCGCGCGCCGCACCGGGCTGGCGGCGACATGGGAGCTAGATGTGTGATACCTCTAGGGCGGTGTACTGGTTGGTGAGTTGTCTAGGCGGCGCGCGGCGCGGCTCGAGCAGGCGCGCGCGCCGCACCGGGCTGGCGGCGACATGGGAGCTAGATGTGTGATACCTCTAGGGCGGTGTACTGGTTGGTGAGTTGTCTAGGCGGCGCGCGGCGCGGCTCGAGCAGGCGCGCGCGCCGCACCGGGCTGGCGGCGACATGGGAGCTAGATGTGTGATACCTCTAGGGCGGTGTACTGGTTGGTGAGTTGTCTAGGCGGCGCGCGGCGCGGCTCGAGCAGGCGCGCGCGCCGCACCGGGCTGGCGGCGACATGGGAGCTAGATGTGTGATACCTCTAGGGCGGTGTACTGGTTGGTGAGTTGTCTAGGCGGCGCGCGGCGCGGCTCGAGCAGGCGCGCGCGCCGCACCGGGCTGGCGGCGACATGGGAGCTAGATGTGTGATACCTCTAGGGCGGTGTACTGGTTGGTGAGTTGTCTAGGCGGCGCGCGGCGCGGCTCGAGCAGGCGCGCGCGCCGCACCGGGCTGGCGGCGACATGGGAGCTAGATGTGTGATACCTCTAGGGCGGTGTACTGGTTGGTGAGTTGTCTAGGCGGCGCGCGGCGCGGCTCGAGCAGGCGCGCGCGCCGCACCGGGCTGGCGGCGACATGGGAGCTAGATGTGTGATACCTCTAGGGCGGTGTACTGGTTGGTGAGTTGTCTAGGCGGCGCGCGGCGCGGCTCGAGCAGGCGCGCGCGCCGCACCGGGCTGGCGGCGACATGGGAGCTAGATGTGTGATACCTCTAGGGCGGTGTACTGGTTGGTGAGTTGTCTAGGCGGCGCGCGGCGCGGCTCGAGCAGGCGCGCGCGCCGCACCGGGCTGGCGGCGACATGGGAGCTAGATGTGTGATACCTCTAGGGCGGTGTACTGGTTGGTGAGTTGTCTAGGCGGCGCGCGGCGCGGCTCGAGCAGGCGCGCGCGCCGCACCGGGCTGGCGGCGACATGGGAGCTAGATGTGTGATACCTCTAGGGCGGTGTACTGGTTGGTGAGTTGTCTAGGCGGCGCGCGGCGCGGCTCGAGCAGGCGCGCGCGCCGCACCGGGCTGGCGGCGACATGGGAGCTAGATGTGTGATACCTCTAGGGCGGTGTACTGGTTGGTGAGTTGTCTAGGCGGCGCGCGGCGCGGCTCGAGCAGGCGCGCGCGCCGCACCGGGCTGGCGGCGACATGGGAGCTAGATGTGTGATACCTCTAGGGCGGTGTACTGGTTGGTGAGTTGTCTAGGCGGCGCGCGGCGCGGCTCGAGCAGGCGCGCGCGCCGCACCGGGCTGGCGGCGACATGGGAGCTAGATGTGTGATACCTCTAGGGCGGTGTACTGGTTGGTGAGTTGTCTAGGCGGCGCGCGGCGCGGCTCGAGCAGGCGCGCGCGCCGCACCGGGCTGGCGGCGACATGGGAGCTAGATGTGTGATACCTCTAGGGCGGTGTACTGGTTGGTGAGTTGTCTAGGCGGCGCGCGGCGCGGCTCGAGCAGGCGCGCGCGCCGCACCGGGCTGGCGGCGACATGGGAGCTAGATGTGTGATACCTCTAGGGCGGTGTACTGGTTGGTGAGTTGTCTAGGCGGCGCGCGGCGCGGCTCGAGCAGGCGCGCGCGCCGCACCGGGCTGGCGGCGACATGGGAGCTAGATGTGTGATACCTCTAGGGCGGTGTACTGGTTGGTGAGTTGTCTAGGCGGCGCGCGGCGCGGCTCGAGCAGGCGCGCGCGCCGCACCGGGCTGGCGGCGACATGGGAGCTAGATGTGTGATACCTCTAGGGCGGTGTACTGGTTGGTGAGTTGTCTAGGCGGCGCGCGGCGCGGCTCGAGCAGGCGCGCGCGCCGCACCGGGCTGGCGGCGACATGGGAGCTAGATGTGTGATACCTCTAGGGCGGTGTACTGGTTGGTGAGTTGTCTAGGCGGCGCGCGGCGCGGCTCGATCAGGCGCGCGCGCCGCACCGGGCTGGCGGCGACATGGGAGCTAGATGTGTGATACCTCTAGGGCGGTGTACTGGTTGGTGAGTTGTCTAGGCGGCGCGCGGCGCGGCTCGAGCAGGCGCGCGCGCCGCACCGGGCTGGCGGCGACATGGGAGCTAGATGTGTGATACCTCTAGGGCGGTGTACTGGTTGGTGAGTTGTCTAGGCGGCGCGCGGCGCGGCTCGAGCAGGCGCGCGCGCCGCACCGGGCTGGCGGCGACATGGGAGCTAGATGTGTGATACCTCTAGGGCGGTGTACTGGTTGGTGAGTTGTCTAGGCGGCGCGCGGCGCGGCTCGAGCAGGCGCGCGCGCCGCACCGGGCTGGCGGCGACATGGGAGCTAGATGTGTGATACCTCTAGGGCGGTGTACTGGTTGGTGAGTTGTCTAGGCGGCGCGCGGCGCGGCTCGAGCAGGCGCGCGCGCCGCACCGGGCTGGCGGCGACATGGGAGCTAGATGTGTGATACCTCTAGGGCGGTGTACTGGTTGGTGAGTTGTCTAGGCGGCGCGCGGCGCGGCTCGAGCAGGCGCGCGCGCCGCACCGGGCTGGCGGCGACATGGGAGCTAGATGTGTGATACCTCTAGGGCGGTGTACTGGTTGGCGAGTTGTCTAGGCGGCGCGCGGCGCGGCTCGAGCAGGCGCGCGCGCCGCACCGGGCTGGCGGCGACATGGGAGCTAGATGTGTGATACCTCTAGGGCGGTGTACTGGTTGGTGAGTTGTCTAGGCGGCGCGCGGCGCGGCTCGAGCAGGCGCGCGCGCCGCACCGGGCTGGCGGCGACATGGGAGCTAGATGTGTGATACCTCTAGGGCGGTGTACTGGTTGGTGAGTTGTCTAGGCGGCGCGCGGCGCGGCTCGAGCAGGCGCGCGCGCCGCACCGGGCTGGCGGCGACATGGGAGCTAGATGTGTGATACCTCTAGGGCGGTGTACTGGTTGGTGAGTTGTCTAGGCGGCGCGCGGCGCGGCTCGAGCAGGCGCGCGCGCCGCACCGGGCTGGCGGCGACATGGGAGCTAGATGTGTGATACCTCTAGGGCGGTGTACTGGTTGGTGAGTTGTCTAGGCGGCGCGCGGCGCGGCTCGAGCAGGCGCGCGCGCCGCACCGGGCTGGCGGCGACATGGGAGCTAGATGTGTGATACCTCTAGGGCGGTGTACTGGTTGGCGAGTTGTCTAGGCGGCGCGCGGCGCGGCTCGAGCAGGCGCGCGCGCCGCACCGGGCTGGCGGCGACATGGGAGCTAGATGTGTGATACCTCTAGGGCGGTGTACTGGTTGGTGAGTTGTCTAGGCGGCGCGCGGCGCGGCTCGAGCAGGCGCGCGCGCCGCACCGGGCTGGCGGCGACATGGGAGCTAGATGTGTGATACCTCTAGGGCGGTGTACTGGTTGGTGAGTTGTCTAGGCGGCGCGCGGCGCGGCTCGAGCAGGCGCGCGCGCCGCACCGGGCTGGCGGCGACATGGGAGCTAGATGTGTGATACCTCTAGGGCGGTGTACTGGTTGGTGAGTTGTCTAGGCGGCGCGCGGCGCGGCTCGAGCAGGCGCGCGCGCCGCACCGGGCTGGCGGCGACATGGGAGCTAGATGTGTGATACCTCTAGGGCGGTGTACTGGTTGGTGAGTTGTCTAGGCGGCGCGCGGCGCGGCTCGAGCAGGCGCGCGCGCCGCACCGGGCTGGCGGCGACATGGGAGCTAGATGTGTGATACCTCTAGGGCGGTGTACTGGTTGGTGAGTTGTCTAGGCGGCGCGCGGCGCGGCTCGAGCAGGCGCGCGCGCCGCACCGGGCTGGCGGCGACATGGGAGCTAGATGTGTGATACCTCTAGGGCGGTGTACTGGTTGGTGAGTTGTCTAGGCGGCGCGCGGCGCGGCTCGAGCAGGCGCGCGCGCCGCACCGGGCTGGCGGCGACATGGGAGCTAGATGTGTGATACCTCTAGGGCGGTGTACTGGTTGGCGAGTTGTCTAGGCGGCGCGCGGCGCGGCTCGAGCAGGCGCGCGCGCCGCACCGGGCTGGCGGCGACATGGGAGCTAGATGTGTGATACCTCTAGGGCGGTGTACTGGTTGGTGAGTTGTCTAGGCGGCGCGCGGCGCGGCTCGAGCAGGCGCGCGCGCCGCACCGGGCTGGCGGCGACATGGGAGCTAGATGTGTGATACCTCTAGGGCGGTGTACTGGTTGGTGAGTTGTCTAGGCGGCGCGCGGCGCGGCTCGAGCAGGCGCGCGCGCCGCACCGGGCTGGCGGCGACATGGGAGCTAGATGTGTGATACCTCTAGGGCGGTGTACTGGTTGGTGAGTTGTCTAGGCGGCGCGCGGCGCGGCTCGAGCAGGCGCGCGCGCCGCACCGGGCTGGCGGCGACATGGGAGCTAGATGTGTGATACCTCTAGGGCGGTGTACTGGTTGGTGAGTTGTCTAGGCGGCGCGCGGCGCGGCTCGAGCAGGCGCGCGCGCCGCACCGGGCTGGCGGCGACATGGGAGCTAGATGTGTGATACCTCTAGGGCGGTGTACTGGTTGGTGAGTTGTCTAGGCGGCGCGCGGCGCGGCTCGAGCAGGCGCGCGCGCCGCACCGGGCTGGCGGCGACATGGGAGCTAGATGTGTGATACCTCTAGGGCGGTGTACTGGTTGGTGAGTTGTCTAGGCGGCGCGCGGCGCGGCTCGAGCAGGCGCGCGCGCCGCACCGGGCTGGCGGCGACATGGGAGCTAGATGTGTGATACCTCTAGGGCGGTGTACTGGTTGGTGAGTTGTCTAGGCGGCGCGCGGCGCGGCTCGAGCAGGCGCGCGCGCCGCACCGGGCTGGCGGCGACATGGGAGCTAGATGTGTGATACCTCTAGGGCGGTGTACTGGTTGGTGAGTTGTCTAGGCGGCGCGCGGCGCGGCTCGAGCAGGCGCGCGCGCCGCACCGGGCTGGCGGCGACATGGGAGCTAGATGTGTGATACCTCTAGGGCGGTGTACTGGTTGGTGAGTTGTCTAGGCGGCGCGCGGCGCGGCTCGAGCAGGCGCGCGCGCCGCACCGGGCTGGCGGCGACATGGGAGCTAGATGTGTGATACCTCTAGGGCGGTGTACTGGTTGGTGAGTTGTCTAGGCGGCGCGCGGCGCGGCTCGAGCAGGCGCGCGCGCCGCACCGGGCTGGCGGCGACATGGGAGCTAGATGTGTGATACCTCTAGGGCGGTGTACTGGTTGGTGAGTTGTCTAGGCGGCGCGCGGCGCGGCTCGAGCAGGCGCGCGCGCCGCACCGGGCTGGCGGCGACATGGGAGCTAGATGTGTGATACCTCTAGGGCGGTGTACTGGTTGGTGAGTTGTCTAGGCGGCGCGCGGCGCGGCTCGAGCAGGCGCGCGCGCCGCACCGGGCTGGCGGCGACATGGGAGCTAGATGTGTGATACCTCTAGGGCGGTGTACTGGTTGGTGAGTTGTCTAGGCGGCGCGCGGCGCGGCTCGAGCAGGCGCGCGCGCCGCACCGGGCTGGCGGCGACATGGGAGCTAGATGTGTGATACCTCTAGGGCGGTGTACTGGTTGGTGAGTTGTCTAGGCGGCGCGCGGCGCGGCTCGAGCAGGCGCGCGCGCCGCACCGGGCTGGCGGCGACATGGGAGCTAGATGTGTGATACCTCTAGGGCGGTGTACTGGTTGGTGAGTTGTCTAGGCGGCGCGCGGCGCGGCTCGAGCAGGCGCGCGCGCCGCACCGGGCTGGCGGCGACATGGGAGCTAGATGTGTGATACCTCTAGGGCGGTGTACTGGTTGGTGAGTTGTCTAGGCGGCGCGCGGCGCGGCTCGAGCAGGCGCGCGCGCCGCACCGGGCTGGCGGCGACATGGGAGCTAGATGTGTGATACCTCTAGGGCGGTGTACTGGTTGGTGAGTTGTCTAGGCGGCGCGCGGCGCGGCTCGAGCAGGCGCGCGCGCCGCACCGGGCTGGCGGCGACATGGGAGCTAGATGTGTGATACCTCTAGGGCGGTGTACTGGTTGGTGAGTTGTCTAGGCGGCGCGCGGCGCGGCTCGAGCAGGCGCGCGCGCCGCACCGGGCTGGCGGCGACATGGGAGCTAGATGTGTGATACCTCTAGGGCGGTGTACTGGTTGGTGAGTTGTCTAGGCGGCGCGCGGCGCGGCTCGAGCAGGCGCGCGCGCCGCACCGGGCTGGCGGCGACATGGGAGCTAGATGTGTGATACCTCTAGGGCGGTGTACTGGTTGGTGAGTTGTCTAGGCGGCGCGCGGCGCGGCTCGAGCAGGCGCGCGCGCCGCACCGGGCTGGCGGCGACATGGGAGCTAGATGTGTGATACCTCTAGGGCGGTGTACTGGTTGGTGAGTTGTCTAGGCGGCGCGCGGCGCGGCTCGAGCAGGCGCGCGCGCCGCACCGGGCTGGCGGCGACATGGGAGCTAGATGTGTGATACCTCTAGGGCGGTGTACTGGTTGGTGAGTTGTCTAGGCGGCGCGCGGCGCGGCTCGAGCAGGCGCGCGCGCCGCACCGGGCTGGCGGCGACATGGGAGCTAGATGTGTGATACCTCTAGGGCGGTGTACTGGTTGGTGAGTTGTCTAGGCGGCGCGCGGCGCGGCTCGAGCAGGCGCGCGCGCCGCACCGGGCTGGCGGCGACATGGGAGCTAGATGTGTGATACCTCTAGGGCGGTGTACTGGTTGGTGAGTTGTCTAGGCGGCGCGCGGCGCGGCTCGAGCAGGCGCGCGCGCCGCACCGGGCTGGCGGCGACATGGGAGCTAGATGTGTGATACCTCTAGGGCGGTGTACTGGTTGGTGAGTTGTCTAGGCGGCGCGCGGCGCGGCTCGAGCAGGCGCGCGCGCCGCACCGGGCTGGCGCGCGGCGACGAGCGGCACGCTCCGGTGCCTACGCTCTTTAGGAGGCGAGCACTGGACGTAAAAGGAAATTTTTGTATTATTCACAACGACTAAACAACACAATGGCAATATCTAAATTCGCGTTGGTTGACGGATGGTCAGCAAGCGGAACTAGGGCCCCCCCACATCTGGCGTCTTTCGAGCGTCGGCGTCTGTCGGCGTCGATCCAGCGCCATGGAAAATGACGTCGCTGCGCAGTTGCGTCGACGCTGCGTCGACGTTGCGTCGACGTCGGCCATAGAATTGTAGACGCCGACGCTCGAAAGACGCCAGATGTGGGGGGGCCCTTAGCCAGAGTTGATCATCGTTGATGTTTTCATTGTGATTGACATCTGTATTTACACTTTATAGATTATCCACATCAACCCGGGTATGTCAATAAACTACCTACATCCAAGAGAGCTTGGACACTGTGAATGTCATCTCGCTTTGTGTGGTAAGGAACAGCACAGCGGATGTCATACCAGATCTAGAGCAGAACTAGAGGGAAGTATTTCCACCTTACAGAAAACCGCAACCAAATAAAATAACACTAGACCCTACTCATAGTGTTGTGTTCATAAGATTGCCAGGGCTCAACGAAGGTGAAAGTGTTAGGTTCAGCAACGCGCATGTAACAGGGGGTAGCAGGCGTCCAAAAGCTAAGCTGACCGCTTACCATCATGCGGACCGTATGCTTGTTTTCCACCGACGTCGTATAAAAGAACGGCCTCCTAGGATTACGACGTCATAATAATGCACTCGCTAAAATACGTACTTCAAAATAGACTGAACAGGTTTTTAAAGTAACTGACCTGACCCTGAGGGCCTACCGCGAACCACTTTCGACATGTTGCCTCTCTGTCGCACTTGTAAATTCGTACGTAAGTGTAACAGGGAGGCAACTACTACTGAATTACTGAAACAGTACTCACGCATCCAGCAATTTAAGCAGCAATCTCGAATACGCCCGGTACTCATCGTCCCCAAACTCCCCCGGGTGGTGGCGGGCGAATTCGTACGTGTCGCAGAACTGGTGTACCAACTTCTGTCCGCGGCCGTCCAGAGGGGCCGCTAGCGAGGAGAGGAGGAAGCCGCGGAGGGACTCGCGGGGGTGACGGCGGAGGCATGGGTCTTGGCGGGCTATCTCCTCCTCTGAAAATAATGCACAAACTGTTTCACACTGATTTCAACTTTCACCGGGCGATGCTCACTCTGCGATTTCATTGCTTTGCTACAGGTAGCTAAAAGTACATCTGTTCCACACCAATTTAGTGGCGCTGTCGCCACCTAGCGGCCATATCTGTCCTGATCGTAACAGACGCGTTTGGTTAGAGAGTGAGTCTTCTGTACCTAGTACTATTATTTATTCTCTGATTTCATGAAATTACTCATTATTATTTACCAAAACGTGACTTCACTCTAGATAAGTCCAAAGTTTCGAGGACGACGTCGTCCACGTGCCCCGTGGTCTCAGAGAAAACCATTCAATGATGGAGATAAATTTGAAAAATGGTTTTTAAGCGATTAAGTCTCATTTTGCTGTTACGTTTGGCCTGCAGCACTCTGGCATATACTGTCAATTAACCACTTATCATAGGACGCAAAATATTGCATCCCTGACTTACCAAATTTTTCCTGCCTTAAGCCCTTGCTTTAGTGCTTAGCTAAGGCAGGAAAAATGGAGCTAAAATGTAACGTATTGGTACCCAAGAGGTTGCACACAGAGCCAGAGGAGACCTCGAACAAGATGGGAGGATGAAGTCAAACTCACAGCGGGCCCGAACTGGAGATGAGTGGCCCTCGACAGACCCCTATGGAAAGAGCTGGAGGAGGCCTTTGCCAAGCGGCACACTGAGTTAAGAGACATACTCTAACTCAGAATAAAAGGGCTTAATACAGCGATCGGCAACCTTTTAGCAGCCAAGGGCCACATACTAGTTAACGAAGATGTCGCGGGCCGCACTTTGGTAATATTTGTGACTTTAGCAGACATTGTCGTTCGTCAGTATTACATACAAAATAGCCAGGGAGGCTCGCGGGCCGCAAGCGAGAGGTTTGCGGGCCGCATGCGGGCCGCGGGCCGCGGGTTGCCGACTGCTGGCCTTATAGATAGATATAGATATAATAGATACATAGAGCTATAGATAGATAGACAGAATACTTCTAAAGCCAACTTGAATAGTGCTTTTCAGTACTAACGCCAGGCGTGTCTCACTCCGCGATTTCGTCGCTTTGCTACAGGCAGCTAAAAGTACATCCGTTCGACCCCAATTTTGGGGTTTGCCTGCCACAAGCCGCGCGTAGCACTGTCGCCACCTAGCGGCCATATCTGTCCTGATCGTAACAAACGCGTTTTGTTAGAGAGTGAGTCTTCTGTACCTAGTACTATTATTTATTGTGCTATCGCCCACACTGTTAACTGTACATCGGTGGACCTTATGCCTTTTGTAATTAGGTTGTTTGTACCATGCATGACTTTACCTAATGTCTTGACATCGTCTACAGCCTTGAACCGGTAGTGATAAGGCTGTTGCGGCTCCAGGATGTAGTGTGAGGGCTCCGAACTGATCAGCCGGGGCTCATGCATGATGCGCGGGACGGCTTCTATGCGGCGCTCTATCTCTTTCTTTAAACACTGAAATAGAATATTATGGTAAAAAAACAGTTCATGAGACAATATAAAGATCTTCATAAGTGTTAAAAACTATTATGCTCAATGATGTAAGGGCATAGAACCCACAAGCAAATACCCTACGACAGGGAACGGCAAACTTTCGAAGAGAATAGCCATATAACAAAACCATTGAAATTTCAAAATTAGTAATATAACTTAAGGAATAAAGTAGGAGAAAGGGATGAGGAGGATACAGTAGTTTGTCTTTAAACTACTATAATATACTATAAAATAGCTGTCTTTAGCTATTTTATTCACCTTTTTAGCATCAGTACCAATAGGAACGTGAGGTCCTCTCCGAGACCTCAACGCAAACCTAGTAATTTGTCGTTTTGCGAAAATAAACAAAATGATGACTGTCAGCACACCACCGCTTATTATAAATATTATATGCAGGCTTGTGAAATCGCTCCTTCCTTGTGAAGTCATAATGGGGTCTTAGAAAATATAAACAATTAAAATTTCGTAATTAAAATCACAACAAGTAGACAATGTTGTATTGATATGGATACGAGTGACATTGACATTTGACACTTTTGACAGCACTAGTTTATTTTATAACGAAGTCTATTCATTTTATTAGAAAGTATACCTTAACATACGAATATTAAGGTTTATATTTGCTTTTTCTTTTAAAAATAAAATTAATTGCATTTGCTTCTTGCTTAATGGGTTTTAAAGGCGTTTTTTCAATTTGCTCAAGTTAATGCAAGCTTCTAAGAATGCTTTAAAAAAAGGCTTGAAACCATGAATCTTAGTATTAATTAAACTGGATTGGGCATGAGTGGTGGGGCTAACTGACAGAACGGGATAGTCTTACGTATCTTTCAGTATGAGTAGCAGAGAAAGCGCTATTATCGTATGTCCTTGTCACAGTCGTACTTTTTTTTTATTCCCCACCGTAAATTTAGTATGAATACCTGGTCAAGCAAATCATGTCAATAGAAAAAGGCGCCAAATTTAAAAAATGTAGACGCGAAGGGTTATCGTCCCATATAAAATTTGAATTTCGCGCCTTTTTCTACTGACAAGATTTGCTTGACCACTTTATGGTTGGCAACAAATAAATTCGATCAATCATAGTGTCGCATTGCGTATGTTTTGTCCCTCACGGAGGCACGCGTATACCAATAGGATCCTACTTTCTATGCTTGAAACCTATTCACGCTGTTTGCCTCTCTTTCTAACAACTTGTCATAAAAATACGCAAAATTAGCGATCACAGGGTTACAACTGTTATATAAGTGACCCCAATATATTATAACAGCATCCCCAGCTCCAAACGCGCATAAAAAAACCGGGCAAGTGCGAGTCGGACTCGCGCACGAAGGGTTCCGTAACATAATACAAAAAAAAAAGGCAAAAAAACGGTCACCCATCCAAGTACTGACCCCGCCCGACGTTGCTTAACTTCGGTCATAAATCACGTTTGTTGTATTGGAGCCCCACTTAAATCTTTATTTTATTCTGTTTTTAGTATTTTTGTTGTTAAAGCGGCAACAGAAATACATCATCTGCGAAAATTTCAACTGTAAGTATAGCTGTATAGCTCCGTGATCGGTTCGTGAGATACAGCCTGCATGGTGACAGACGGACGGACGGACGGACAGCAGAGTCTTAGTAATAGGGTCCCGTTTCACCCTTTGGGTACGGAACCCTAAAAAGGTGTTATAAGTTTTAAATGTAGGTACTTATTAAAATTTCACTGTGTGTCGATTTGAGTGAAGTTTTAAATGAATTTAAACAGAAAACTTTCCAAACTAGCAAAAGTAACCGTATAACAAATAAAACAATGGGCAGTAAGCATTTAAGATCGCCTTTCCTAGTAGCTAATTATTTATTCATGGTATATCATACATTGGTTGAACCAGAGACAGGTAAATAATTAAGACTGTTTATCTCCATACAAATGTTGCGTTGTCTCATTAATCTCATCTTTTTATGACACTTAGGGTCGGTTGCGCCAAATTGTTCGTATCGTTAAAGAATTCGCTAAATTTTTATGTATGGAAAGTTTCATAGTAAAGCGCCGGGGCGCGCCGGCTGACTTTGATCCGTGTGTCAAATGTGGTTGGTGCAACTGGCCCTTAATGAGGCCTCCCGCGTAGAAGCTAAAATCAAAGCGCAACGCCCCCTATTTTTTTCATACTACATTCATACATTTCTACTGACAAGATTTGCTTGGCCATCTATATTTAAGAGTCTAAAATGAGGGCGTATTACTTCGATTGTATGGGCACGATTTTTGGTTGCGGGTTCAAGTTCAAGTGACAATAAGGCCGTTAGGCCCGTTAGAGAAATGGTGTTCCCACTCATAATGCGGTGTGCAAAATAAGTAGGAGTCTTGGTCAACGGTGTTGTCAAAATACGATAACCTTGAATGGTGAGGGCTTTTTCATTTTAACTTGTCTCTGGCTGAACATAAAATTCCATCGCCATGATTCCTTCTATTCTGTTGGGTGCGGTACTTTGGCGGGAAACGCGGTTGGCATAATAATATTTTTTTCAATATGGCGACGGGCCATAGAGTTTTTCAATATGGACTGTGATATTGATCATCAGCCCGACAATGGTTTCTTGTTCATATAGGGATAGTTTTACTAATGGACGTACTATATGAGAACATACAGTCTGTGTCTGACCATGGGGCTTTAAATCCAGGGCTTGATTTTACTCGCTAAACTGAGCTACTTTTACTATGGGACCAACCCTAAAATCGGGGTTTTTTTTTTACTTTTCCATAGAAAACGTCGACATCTGATCACCCAAAATTTATGAAAAAGTGAAAACATTGGGATTTCGGGGTTGGTGCCATAATAAAAGTACCTAGTTCAATTTAGCGAGTAGGATCGAGCCCTGGATTTAAAGCCCCATGGTCAGACACACCCTGTATATGAAACGGATTATGGGTAAGAGGGCACAGTAGTCTATGAGCGTTTTGACAACTTTTTAATTTAAGTAGTGCGAGCCGTGAGCCGATAGAAAACCCTAGAAGTGTTACAGGGCTCACTTTCTGACCACTTTCTCTTATCTCCCTATTTCTCTACAATCCACAATGCAAGCAATTTAGGCACAATAAGATCCACATCTCAGAATAAATAATTACTACCATACAGAAAGGACACTTATTACAACACCGAAGTTTGACAGCGATTCAGGGACGAAACATGATATCCTTTTCTAATGTATGACACTATCCCTTTCGGCTATTTACGGTTGTCAAAATTCAAGTGATTATATATCTTATCATCTGTGGTCGTGCACGCAAAAGGACGTCAACTGGTGCCAACCCTAATAATTGCTCGGAGCAATGGAATTAAATGAAATGAAAATGTTTATTTCAGGTAACTAGTGGCCCATAGCTACCTTAAAACTAGCATACATATTATAAAAATATATTTAAAAAAAAACGGTCGTCCATCCAAGTACTGACTGACCCCGCCCGACGTTGCTTAACTCCGGTCAAAAATCACGTTTGTTGTATGAAAGCCCCACTTAAATCTTTATTTTATTCTGTTTTTAGTATTTGTTGTTAAAGCGGCAACAGAAATACATCATCTGTGAAAATTTCAACTGTCTAGCTCTAGCTATCACGGTTCTTGAGATACAGCCTAGTGACAGACGGACGGACGGACGGACAGCGGAGTCTTAGTAATAGGGCCCCGTTTTACCCTTTAAGTACGGAACCCTAAAAACTAAACACTACAAAATCACATTATGGCTGCGATGCATTACGTAACCCCGCAGTATAACTTGACACCCTTCGGCCAAAACTCCTCCTTGGTGAATCCTCCTTGGCAATGCTGAGTCGAACGGAGCCGAGTTTGCCCGAAAGGAAGAGTGTCTCCCCACTGGTGATATTTAACCGTGTATGACAGATCCCTAGCTGTGTTCGTGACCTTCCGATTAGCGAGTAACGAAGCCAGTTGACATGTTTCCGCTAAAACCTCCGGCCTTGCAGTTACGAAACACATATATGTATTTATTATTATAAGCTTCTGCCCATTGCGGGTGTATGTGTAGGAGGGCTTAGGTCGCGTCTTGGGGTTAGTTCCATATAGCTTCCTAGGGTACTAACTAAGGTATATATATAGTATAGGACGTCTATGGGCCGCTGCGCTGCCTTCCGCTCCCAGTCAGAGGGCTGATATCGTCTTGGGTCGTCCCATTCGTTTTTCGTCAAGTTCTTAAATTAGTCCTATTCTGCTTTCGTCAATCATGCTACATTCGTCACAATCGTCGGTGGCTTTCATTGTAGAATGAGTGACGAAAGCAGAATAAGTAGGACTAATTTAAGAACTTGACGAAAAACGAATGGGACGACCCAAGACGATACCAGAGGGATCTAGCTTGCATCTCTTCATATGTCTTTTCAAACATCATTATAATCGTAAGTACTGGGGTGTATTGGGTTTATCTATGAACACTATAATGGACTGTATTGTGTTGGAATAAGAAGTTAGACCCTATTGGGCCCCATACATTCCACAACTCTTCTCTTTCCGAACACTACTAAAACTAATTAAGACAGCTTGAGTGAATGACCCACCGGTGGACGGGCAGCAGCGTCCCTCAAATTCGGTGTACTCGACTGCGATCGCCTGCCAAGCGTGGCGATTATGGCATTCACCCCCCATCCGGCACGTATGGAGGTCCAAGGGGGAGGCCTATGTTCCGCAGTGGACGTCTTATGGCCGAGATGATGATGATGAGTGAATGAAATGTTTCTCAGTATTGGGCCATCTAATCAGCATTGGATCGCCCAAATCTAATGTTTAGTTAATTTAATTTTTTATGTGTATTGTTTTTCTTTGTTTTTTCTTTTACTTTGTAGTTTCACAGTGCCTTGGTTTTATACTGTAATGCTGTGTTACTTATTTGATCAATAAAATAAAATAAAATAAAATAAAATAAATAAATAAATCTATTAATATGATCGTTAGTTTTCCCTATCACGCCTTTGCCCAAACCTTTTCCTCGCTTGCGAAACGATTGGAAGCGGCGACGTATTCCACTCACGCGCAGGCACGCGAGAATATGCGGCTCCTGTGTTATGTTGGACATCAGTAGGTATAGTTTGTCAAAGGACCGTCTCATTTCAATCATAGACAGAGAGAATCATATATATACTATCTTTGTCTTATACTACTAGCACCCAAAAGAAAAGGATGAGTTATACAGGGTGTTTGGTACATCGTTTGCCAAATTAAAACGGCAGATAGGTTGAGTCATTTGCTATCTGCTCATGTCTAGAAAACAAAATTGGCCATGTTTTTTTTTTTACTACTGCTCAAGTAAAAACTTGAAATTTACGAAAAACTGCCATAGAACTGAAAAAAAATGTGCGCAAAATTAAAAATTTCTAGGCCTGGGAAGATAGCAAATGATTCAACCTATTTGCCGTTTTAATTTGGCAAACGATGTACCAAACACCCTGTAGTTTTCCTGGTTCTTACAGACTGACAAATTGGTATACGCATGACTTTCAACATTTACTATCTAGATATTAAGGGTTACATTAGCATAATATACTTAGTACTTAAGATATTGCATGCATGCAGTTAATGTTCACATACATGGCTTTGTCATGTCATGGAAAAACAATTTTCACATGCCTTATGGCAGAACATATTAAGGGTCAACATTGTAAATTTATAACATCCACTGTACTGTACCATATGTTCTTGTGAATAAACGTTCATTCATTCATTCATTGGTTAGACCAACTTAATTGTGTTTCGTCTTCTTTCAAACGAATTGTTTTATATCCACGAAACGTCCTAAATCTTTCCTAAATTGTGCTAGAGGGCGTACTACGTACCTACCGTATGTACATGTTACGTACACTTGCGGATGAGTCACTGTTGCATCACTGATTCACCGCCATTCATCAGCGCCTACGCAGAAAAAGTGGATTGACTATGCCCTTATAGGTTTCAATGTGCAATCGGCTCTATTAGACAATAAACGACAGCGATAACGATAACAATAATAGGTAGTCCTCACATGAGATGGATCATCAGTAATACCCGATATAATTTTTTGTGGATAATAGTAATTAATTTCACCACACCAGCTCGGAAAGGCTTACTTTGCACTTCAAAAACTGATAGCAAAGTTGCATTTTATTCACATATGAGGCAAAGTAATCAAATGCAAATTTTGAGTCGTTTTCTTATGTTTGCTGGTAGAATTTACTTTTAAATGATGATTTTGGATGATAAATATTTAATAATATTAATTTGGATTTGATTTGGTTTGATTTTGTTTGATATTTTACATTTAATATTTGCGACACGGGTTGGTGTGGTGAAAAATTTTGTGTTTCACTCGGGGGCAAATTTTGTTTAACCCTCGTGCTTTGAAACCCTCGCAACGCTCAAGATTCCATTTTTCGAACCACTCGCTACGCTCGTGATTCAATTATGGAATCTTTCGCTTGCTCGGGTATCAATATTAGCACGAGCGGTTAAACAACAACTTTGCCCCCTTGTAAAACAAATAACTATTGTTTTACAAGGGGCCAAAGTTGTTGTTTAACCTCTCGTGCTAATATTGACACCCGAGCGAGCAGAAAGAAGCGAAAGATTCCAATTTTGACTACGCTCGTAGTTCGAAAAATGGAATCTTGAGCGTTGCGACGGTTTCAAGGCACGAGGGTTAAACAAATTTTGCCACCGAGGGAAACATAACATTTTTCACCTCACCAACACATAGAAAACTTACTAACTGTAATATATCAAATAAAATCAAAGCAAATCGATCACAATGAATGTTATTAAATATTTATCATTCAAAATCATCATTTAAAACTTTTAAAAGTCAATACTACCAGCAAACATAAGAAAACAACTCAAAATTTGCATTTAAATTACTTTGCCTCACATGTGAATAAAATGCAACTTTCTTATCAGTTTTTGAACAATCAAGAGGGCCTTTACTAGAGTTATACCAAGAATTAAAATAGTCTGCAGTGATTTTGATAGCCCACGCAATACAAGTGTTATTTTAAACGTCAAACTTACATGAAATTATGACGTAAAAAATAACACTTGCACTGCGTGGGCTTCCAAAATCGCTGCAGACTTCTCTTGGTTTAACTGGTGTGATTAAAAAAATTTGCTACACCGCTTCAGTATTCGTGCCTCGAGTTAGCACAGGTAGGATATGCAGCAGTTTGAAGTTCGAAGTCCCTCACGCGGAAGGAAGGCACAAACCTAGAATTTTAAACAACTAAAAATATTACTAAGCGGAAAGCAGCCAGGACATCCTTTCCCTTTATGGATCAGTGTCTCCAACGCATCCAGACAGCTTATAACTCCGTTTGTGGGCTCCAATATGGCGTCGGGGGCCATTTTGTAAAGTGTGCGCGTACGCAGTTTCCTGCCTCGAAAAGAGCTACCTACCCATTGTTTTATGGGAGGGGGATGCGTGTGACCCGCATACAGATTGGAATAGAGCTATCGAATAAAAAATGTCGGCAACTGTTTAAATAGAAGTTGAAGTTACACGTTGATATTTTTAACCGACTTCCAAATCCCAAAGGAGGAGGTTATCAATTCGGTTGTATGTTTTTTATTTTTATTTTTTTTATTTTTTTTATTTTTTATGTTTGTTACTCCATATCTCCGTCATTACTGGACCGATTTTGAAAATTATTTTTTTGATTGTATGTATATGCATACAGATTGGTCCCGTTTTTGTCAAAATCCAGTTCTGATGATGGGATCTATGAGGAATCGACGGAACTCCTCAAATCTTAAAGGCACACATATGGTGATTTTTGTGTTTTTATCAACAAATCAAGCATATACATTCAAAAACGTGACATTTGATGAAGTGGAACTGCTGATGATGATCAGAACGGAACTCTTCAACGACGCATAGTTCACGTTTGGCGATTTGTCCTCTTCGTTATGTTTGTTAAGCAAGTTTAGTTTTTAAGCCACATTTCTGTCAAGCTCGAGTTCTGATAATGGGATTCATAAGGAATCGAGGGAACTCCTCAAATCTTAAAGGCATACGTATAGAATTTTTTGTATTTTCGTCATAAAATCAAGCATTTACATTAAAAACTGTCGCATTTGATGAAGTGGAACTGCTGATGATGATCAGAGCAGAACTCTTCAACGACGCATAGTACATGTTTGGTGATTTCGAATTTCGATTTTGACTTGGACTGGGACCCGGACTCATACCCGGATCCGGTTCGGACCCGGACTCGGACTCGGACTCGGACCCGGACCCGGACTCGGACCCTGACTCGGACCCGGACTCGGACCCGGACCCGGACCCGGACCCGGACTCGGACCGGGACTCGGACCCGGACTCTCACTCAGAGACCCGGACCTTGACCCGGAAAACCACTATGATACCTAAACTAAATAAACCACTATGATTACCTACCATAAAATGTGGGTATGATGATGCCAAACCCCTCCCGCTCAAACTCCCTTACACCGCACCGCATGCGCCGTTAAGTGGGTTAGGTTAGGTTTGAACTGCGATCCTCACAGAACCGAACAAAAGTGGGTTAGGTTTGGTTAGAACTGCGAGTCTTACAGAAACGAAATGCTACTAGAAAAGTGGGTTTGATTAGGTTCGAACTGCGATCCTCACAGAACCGAACTGCTATCAGAGAAGTGGGTTAGGTTAGGCTAGAACTACGACCCTTACGGAAACGAAATGCTACTAGAAAGTAACTGGTTTTACCTCCTTTTCTACATAGTGCACCATCTACCATCTACCATAAAATCTTTCACCGGGCCCCATAGAAGTCGGTTTTTTTTTCTTAAAAATTATTAGATGTTAAACAATTCAAGGGCTGACTATCACTATATAGGTAGCACACACAGTTAGATACGCAATAAATATATCTATCCTTAACTATGTATCCTTAACCAAGATCTAAGTCACGTCACATCTTATTAGTTAGCTATATACCGGGTGTGGCGTGTAACATGAGCAAATAATTAAAACATAGATTGTACTCCTCAAACGGTGACACTTTTGTTCAACAACTTTTAAAAATTATGAAGTATTTAGACTCCCTATTTTTCATCCAAAATAAATATTATCTTCAATGGACGCCACAGCCACACCATATCATTGTGATTGAAAGTTGTCACGCCTTAAACATAACAGAATTCGCAGTACATTGCGTCTTATAATAAACTTTCAAGTGTATTAAAAATCAAACCACAAGTTACTTTTAAAAGTCGCTGAACAAATGTTGGTCAGTATGAGGAGTACAGCCTACAGTTTAATTTTTTGCTCATATTACAGGCCACACCCGGTATATTCTAAAAGTTCCTTGAATGAGTTCGCTCTTGAGAAATACAAGCGCCTGAAGTTTTGTAACCACTTTTCTTGTGCAAAGCCGAAAGTTCTTAGAATTAAGCCTTTTCATACCATGTCGGTGACAAACAAGCATACAGCTCACCTGATGGTAAGCAGTCATCGTAGCCTATCGGCGCCGGCAAATCCGGGGGTGTTACATTATGCGCGTTGCTGACCCTAATTTGAATTTGCATTTTTTTCAGCAAAAAGCTAAGAAAAGAAACGAAACAACCACCTTCCGCGATCGTTCCAGCAAGTACTTAAGAACCATAAAATTAGCAAATCAGTGTACATGATGTGCATCTAGTTCTAAAGAGTGCTAAATACGCCGCTGATTTACCATTGCTTAAATCAGGATGGGAGAAGCGAACAGAGGGCCTACCGCGAACCACGTTCTACGTATTGTCTCTCTACATAGGCGTACCCAGCATTTTTTAAAGGGTGGGGCAGAAGTATGGTTACATGCCTTAATTGTTCCTAAAAAATTTTAGCTTCTCGACAGACCACAGATGCCCCACTTGCCCCTCCGTGCGTACGCCTATGCGAGATCGGCACTTTTAATTCTTGTAAATTCGTACGTAAGTGTGAAAGGGAGGCAACACGTCGAACATGGTTCGTGGTAGGCTCTCATGGCTCCTCTACACGATGGAATTTTGCGAATTTCGGTTTTGGTGGTAAGCCCCCAGAGGCGATATGTGTAGGTACCTCGTACCCGGCATGCAGTTGAAGAGGATGTTAAATTAGCTAGAACATTTTCATTAGGCTTAGTTATTATTTTCTCTATTTACATGTTTTATATATTTACCTACAACGATTTTTGGTCGCGATATTCGCGATATTTCCGAAACAAGAGCCCCTTCAACAGAAGATCGTTCCTCACTTGTTGCAGTTGGTTGCAAGTCCACGGGAGGCGGTAACTGCCTAGGTACCACCTTGCTTAAGTAGTTTGCCTCCTATAACATGAAATAAATACAATATTAATAAGAGGAAGCAAGGAGGAAGTGAGTTTTTTGTATCGTTTGTTATCGGAGCCGTAATAAACCGAGATAAGCCTCAACCTGAGCTTATCTCATCCTATTTAAACAAACGGCTGCCGCCGTTCTGTTGCTCCCATTTCACTAATTAGGTCATTACAAGCTGACGAGTTCATTAGGTACCTAGATGATTCAATATACAGCCAGTCGTGTTATTTTAAAGCTGCTAAAGTCTGGATAATTGTTACGCGGAAACTATTTAAATTTTTAACAAGATGTTCCGTATGTAAATATTCATGTTTAGCAAGAAAGCTGTACCTAATGCAAAGCATTTACAGAGCCAGGGTCACAGTCTGACCCACTCTATCATAGCGTAGGTCGCGCCCACATCTATCAAGGCAAACTATTTAGGCTAGGCGTTTAAGATGAGCAGGGATGTTTAAAGCCCTTTGGTCCTGTGAAGAGTGTTCGAAGGCATTTTTATCTAGAAGGAGACACTTTTAAATAATGACAAGTACGTACAAAGAGTGTCTAATTAGTATTCATCTGAGCGTATGCAGTCCTCGACGCGGTGGGGACGGGTTATTAGCCGGTGCCGCCTCCGCGCCCGGCCATATTGTTCCGACGCCTGGCTCGAGCGCCGCCGGCGGCCGCCGCGCCAAACGCTCCTCCGACTAACGCTAATTCGCTCTGTCAATATTTGAATTGTAGTGCCGCCCCGACGATTTCACCAGAAGAAGCCGAGCCGGTGGCTGGGAAGGCAAGATGTCGGCATAGCTGATTGACGTTGATATACGGCTGTGTCACATCGAGCCAGCTCAATCCACCGGCGTTCTACTCTCGAAGATCTTGGTTGCACCCTAGCGAAGAAGGAATTCGGATCGCTCCCGAGGCGCGTTCCGCGCCCGCCCCGGAGAGGGCGCTTTGACAGCTGTCATCGAGCTTTCTCGTTTCTCGGGCGGCCGTGGGGCGAGTCGAGTAAAATTTTTATTTATATCACACACGACGATGTACCCGTAGAGTGCGACCGGCTGTGTACGTGCGTGACGAAACGATACGAAAACACGACGACAGAATGGCGAACGAGGAGGCTTTGGGGCCGCGGAAGACGATGTTCGTTCTAGTGATTGTTGTGGGGTGTTTCGCTGTGCTGTGGCCTAGGATCCTGTCGCCTCTGATGCTGGGCCAGGGACAGCTGAAGCCGAACCAGCTCGACCGGGACGCAGGTAACCGCGGTATTTATAACTCTAAGCTCAATGTCAATATCGCTGGACGCCGCGACGTTTAGAGGGTTTTAAATCTAATTATACGGCGATCTGTACACAAAACACGCTTTTCAATGTTCAAAATGACTTTTGAAATGGTATTTTTGTTATTCTCTGGGTAGTTTTTCGCAACGAAACTTTCGCGTGCGTGTTTGTAGTTCCCAGCGCGGCCGTGCAAATATGCCCAGCTGTTGACTGAGCATTACCTAATGTTGACATAAGATCTGATCGGAATGCTGTTAGAATCAAACCAGTTGGTTAACTTGGAAATCTCTATATCTTGTTCTTCTGCTTTGTAATATGTGTCAGGGATGTCTACCTAGCTTGATGAACATAAAGGATTATCTAGGAATAATGTTCATTTAAATATATTAATTTTGCATTACAACTTTGCATATTACTTATAGTGTAAAAATGTCGTATTTCGGGATATCTTATGTAATTGTAGCAACTGTTTAGAATAAATAACAGTATAGTTAATGAAGATATGACCATTAAGGTAAATTATGCATATAATAAAATTTATGTCAATTAATCTTACCGGTGATGATGAATCAATAAATAATTATAAATTATCTGTTAAATGCCTATGTATTTCCTTTAAATGGAAAACTGGATATATAAATCAGGGACCAACCTTACATGTAAATTAATAATTTTTACTATAAATGCATTAAGTATTTGTCAATTAAAATGGAAAACAGGAAACATAAAACAGTATGTTAATCAACAGTTATTCATTTTAATTATAAATTATATACAGGATCTGTTTCTTATACACCATTAACTTTAACGGATCATACCTTAGCAAGATTAGGAGATATTTAAAAAATTTGTTTGTTCAAATAAGAGTGTAAACAAAGTACACTGTAGTTTCCCCATGTACCCATTTCCATTTTTGAGCTACTGGAAAAAACTCACATCTAGAGAGGGCCTGTAACCTTGAGGCGTTCAATTCATCAATTATTTCTGGGCATATATGGGTTAAACTACAATTTGTCAAATCTTTCATAAATATGACATATATTGTGTGTGTTAAGGCTCTTTTTGCTAAACTCACTGTTTCAGAGCTACTAACATTGAAAAATAAACCTTGAGTAATATATTACTTAGTCAAAATTTTTTTATTTTATTCATTCATAAAATATTACAAAATAATATTCATTTTTTTGCTAAATTATTATCAATTGCAAAACATTATTGTATTTTATATTGACAACATAATGTTTTTCTGTGCAACTACTTTGTTTTGTTGATTATTGGTTTTTGCTACATAGTTACATTGTAATTTTAAGTTTTCAAATCAGCAGCATAAATGATGGGTGCTGTTATCCATGTGACAAAGCAACAGTAACTTTTTAACACTGCCAGTAAACCTAGCACATAATTGGCGCGACAGCATCTCGCCCACAAGATACACTACCCATCTTTTTCTAACTGTATAAATTAAAGATGGATGGCAAGATACTGCCTCGCCAATCATGTGCTAGCCCAGCTGATATACTATGACAGATGCTGTTCTTAGCTGGATGCTGGATAACTGTGACCATCATATACATGTAGGGTTTGCAATCCGGATCCGAAATGTATGAAATTATCCGGATCTGGATCCGGATCCGCAGATCTTCCCATGCATTTCGGATCCGTCGTGCAAACCCTATATACATGACATGTCTTATTCTAAATGATTAGAACTATCTATACAGAAGGGGTGAGCGGTCAAACCCAACAAATCAAGCAAATGGGTTTTTGAAATTGGAATTTTATGTGTGCGGAGTTCATATAGAAATGGAAAGATATCTAGGCTGATAAGATAGAGTTTGACCGCTCAGCCCTCGAAATATTTCAACTGCAAGTTACTCTAACAGGATGCTGTGAAGTCATCTTCGAGTCAGAAATGGCTGTCCTCGAGTTAGTTAACGAAGTATGCAGCTCCGCTGTCGGACAAGATGGCTTATTGTCCGCATACGCAGCGGCTGAATGCCGGAAGACTGTCAACGAGACATGCGGGCTGGATATAGCTGCATTCTTGAAAAGAACGGATAATGTTGGGAAGTCAACGAAGGTGTTATTGAATACGATGAAAGAGAGTAACAGTTCATGCTTGAAGGAGCATTTCGGAGTGCCTGTTTGGAGTCTCGGTGCACACACTGCGCTCAACTCTTGGGCAATACAGGATGACAGTTAGTAATGTTTTTTGTGTGCAAATGTGATGTGTCTAACAACCATACTAACATTTTCCAGATTAGGATGTTAGGTCTTTCATGATTCTGGCTCTATTAAAGTGTTGTGTTAAGAGCCCAAATGTAAACGATTGTAAACTTGTAAGAAGCCTTATTTTTGACAGTTACAACTTCACTCTTAATTTATATTGTAAACTGTTTTGTATCTACTACAGTTCAGGATATAAAATTATATTTAAGAATATTTTCATTACATTATTGCATTACGGAAAGTCATAAAATTTTGAGTGTAGTTTTTTTTGAGTTTTAATTGAATATACTCTATTTTAATTACAGCTTACAGTCTTTGAAACTGTTTGCTAATATTAGCTATTATATTTATTAATAATATTTCTTGTTATTTTTGAATTTAATAAACATACCTATTATAAAACCGCTATAATAATAGCATGACGGTACTGATTACTGTCTTAATATTATTAACATTTGTTTTTGTGTTGGTTTGATTTGTTTAAATAATTTTAATTGATAACTTATGTGCCTAACAATCAATACTGAATAATTATTTACTACGAAAAGGGAAGTGATGGAAATTTGTGTGATTTGAGCTGGTTTGGTAGCTAAAGGCTCCGTCACACTGGCGCGTCTAGTAAGCGGCTCGTGAGCGGCGCGCCGCTTTTACATTTAAAACGCTTACGCCACGCTCACGCCCCGCCCGGCAAACGCGCCTATGTGACGAAACCTTTAGTTGTTTTTCGATTGCACAGGTGAATAATTATTAAATTTTGCCTTTAATTTAAAATCAATGGTCATACTTGTAAGTCCTAAAGCTTAGGACCTAAGGTTTAGGTAGGAACATTGTACCCCTCCCATGAGTCCCATGGTCATCTATCTTCTGATTTTTGTGTGTATCCATAGAATAGAATATAATGCTTTTATTCGTAAACACAAACAAAAGACATACCTACAACCTACAAAAAACATAGTGAGAATAAAGTGTTATGAAATGGCCTCATCTAATGGCGCCTCTACACGATGGGCCAACGCCGGCCACTCCAAGGGACGCATTTATGCGTTAGAGGGAGCAAGTGATATTGCAATCTCATCCTATAGTTCGTAGCTTCATAACTGAGCCCGGCGGCTAATCCTATTGTCTATTGTTAAGTAAAACCGCACGTGCTACTTACCTGCCAAAAAGTGTCATACTTATTCTATTTGGCACCTGAGCGCGGGCTAGTCCAACGCTCAAAAAACCAGTGTAGGTGCGCTCTCCGATAACGCGCCTTTGTTACGCATCTCGATGACATATTTTAGACTCGTTCTGTAGCGTTCGACTCGCCGGCACTCAGTAACCGAAGTACGCAGGTTTTTATGCAGGTGGTGGTGGCACGTGGCACGAGCGGTTTTACTTAACAATAGACAATAAGATTAGCTCGGGCTCTGTTTGAAACCTACGAACTATACCGCATGGCTGCGTCCCTTGGAGTGGCCGGCGCTGGCCCATCGTGTAGAGGAGTCAATAGATGTGGCGCCATAAGCAATTACTACATATACCTTCTTCGCTTATTATACTTAAGCACTGTGTGTGTTTCGTGTTTTATTATGAGCTGAGTTCTCGCCAACGCAAACGTCGTTTTCGATGCGTCAAAGTATAATAATAGGTTTCTTATTTTATTAGGCGGAGTGTGGCAGACATTTTGAGCGCATTTTGAGTCCGAATTGTTCCGAATCTGATATTTTATCAAGAATTGCATAAATCTTTACATATATTACGTTTATTAATTTGGCAAACACAGCCAAATGAAGGTCTACTGCTCATTTATATATATTCGCTAATATTAGCAGTTATACGCCATTCACGTGTTTGTGAAGATATGCACGCGTATATATAGGTACGTGTCGCAGCCAACTGGTTAAATTAGCCAGTTGATTAGTTGTGTAGGCTATTGAGTAAATGCCGGCAGGCCGATAGTTAATTGAACTATAGTCTTTATCTTTAGGTATTTAAAAAAGAGTAAACAAAATCTACCCTCTCATTGTTTTTTAAGCCAGTTGAGGGTAGATGAAAACATTACATGATCAAATAGTTAGGTTAAAGTCAGGTCGTTCAGTGACAGATCCAGGTGGTTTTGTATTTGGTTGGTTAATCAATAAATGCAGTGGCGGATTTGCAGTCTTTGCCGCCCTAGGCCCCAAGCCTTGTAGCCGCCCCTTTCTCAGCATCAGCACCCATCATATTGACTACATTTAGATCAGGCAACGAAAAGATATATTATAGAGGGAAATGCTTTGGACACATTTTTACTTACAATTAGTAAATTTTTTGGACTCGTTAGAAGGTGAACATATGAAAAGTCCCCTTGAGCGGGGGTTTGGTTTGAAGGTCACATTTTCGCTTATTATATCTCAGAAACTATACGTCCTTGTGACATGAGCATAGGAAAAAAATAAGCAAATACTTTTTAATTTTAAATGACAGTTTTACCAATAACATTGACTTTTTATGTACGAGTACCTACAAAACATTCAAAAAATCTAAAAAAGAAACAAGAAAATTTTTTTTCGCCCATTTTCTTGAATAACTGCTAAACTATTTATCCTAAAATTATAAAAAAAATATTTGAGATTCTTACAATGAGCTCTTTGATTTGATATGTAACACAATATAGTTTCAAAAACTTTATTTTTAAATTTTCTCATTTACCCCCCAAAAATGGCCTCTTTCCATCTCCATCTTTGGGTCACAAACTTACGTATGTGTGCCAATTTTGAGCTTAATTGGTCCAGCAGTTTCGGAGAAAATAGGCTGTGACAGACGGACAGCCAGACGCACGAGTACTTATAAGGGTTCCGTTTTTTCCTTTTGGGGTACGGAACCCTATAAACGGGGAACAAGGCGCGAAGGCGTCAACAATATGCGAAATCGACGCCACACTCGTGTTCGCGGCTTCGCGCTGCGATTCATGCACAAGTGTGGAGGGCCCTCCAGATTTATTTAACAATATTTATTTATTTATTTACACGGCATTACAGACAAGCCAATACACCGAGAAATTAAACATTGCAACACACACAGATATCATAAAAATTGTAGCTTGTAGCAAATTTAACCAACATTCATTTTATATGATGATCATGTCGTTCGTTAGAACGCATAGTTTCCGAGATATAAGCGAAAAACTGGAAAATGTGACCTTCAAACCTCTCTCTTCCCCCTGCTCAAGGGCTACGGCCGGGGACTTTTGATATGTTCACCTCCTAGATAGTCCAAATAAAGTTAGGTACAAAGTCAAAAATTGTGTTTCAAGCATTTCCCTCTATTAGGTACCTTTTTTTGAGAATTCGTTGCCTGGCCTAATTTTGAGTTATTTTTTGTTATCATCAGCGAATTTATTGTCACAATTTGCCGCCCCTAATATTTCGCCGCCCTAGGCCCGGGCCTACTGTGCCTTATGGGAAATCCGCCACTGAATAAATGTTACAACTACCCGAAAATGTACGAATTATTTGTTTACTTTTATTTAAGTACCTAAAGATACAGAGT
This sequence comes from Cydia fagiglandana, assembly GCF_963556715.1. Taxonomy (NCBI): domain Eukaryota; kingdom Metazoa; phylum Arthropoda; class Insecta; order Lepidoptera; family Tortricidae; genus Cydia; species Cydia fagiglandana. The sequence continues at coordinate 1,724,921 of NC_085947.1, forward strand.
TATAGAAGCACCTAACATTTATTTTAACAACTTGACGTATTGAAAGTGAGCCCTTTGAAAACGAGTGATTCAGTCAGGCAAGTGATTTAAATGAAACCTAATAAAATAATATATATAAAAATATATAAATACAATACCTAACATAAAATCGTGAAGAATAGAAATCTGATCCATAAAGTACGTATTGTTACCTAGTACTATTTTTATTTATTCTGTGGTATTGTGTTTCTAAAATCTTCCAGCACATAGGAAATTGACCAACGCTGTCGAAAGTCGAAATCGCGGAATGTCACTAAATGATGTACAGGGTAACTTCATTCACACATTTAACTAACCAACTTAAACCTTATTTCAATAACCATAAGCTCTACCAAAGGTTAATAAATTGTGTGTTATTAGAACCATCTTCGACATAATAACCCGACTATTCTTGAACTTTATTGCGACGACATACGCTATATTTTTGGTCAATTGTTTGCTGTTAGTACTTGTACCTATTAGCGGTGTGGTTTAGGTGCGGTTGTAAATAGACGAACGAGAATTTCGAACGAATATGTAGAATAGAAACTTTTGACAAAATCAGAGAGTTTTGTGCTATTTTTACCTGACTAGCAAAACTTAGATTAATAGCTAGGTATTTATTAGTCATTACATTATTCTACTGGTTATTAGGAAGACAGACACGTGTGTCGAAAAGCCGAAAATACTGAGCCAATTTCGATTGTTTTTTTTTTGGTACGGGCACAGGTGCGAAACTCCTGACTTCGGCCCAACTCGGCTCAGCATTACTCCGAGAAATTATTAGGGTTGACACAACTTGACGTTCCTTTGCATGCACTACCAGTACTACCACAGATAATTATAATGGCTTGAATTTTGACAACCCTAAATATCCGAAAGGGATAGTGCCATATATTAGAAAGGGACAGCATGATTCGACCCTGAACCGCTGTCAATCTTCGGTTTTGTAGGAAGTTTCCTTTTTGTACGGTAGTACTATTATTTATTCTGTGGCACGGGTATGATAAATATTTCCTTACTAGTGCCGATAAGCTAACGATTAGCTCTATTTAAAATTTTCATGAAACGTTGTTTAGTAAATGTATGTATGTATTAGAGCTCACAGAAGCAAGACATTTCAAGTTATACTCGTTAGTACAGCAATGATCACTTACATTAGACGGAGCATATGATTCACTTGAGACACAGACAGTGGGCCAGTCTGGGGCACGCATTTATGCGTTAGAGGAAGCAAGTGATATTGCTATCTCATTCTACCGCATGGCTGCGTCCCTTGGACTGGTCGGCGATGGCCCATTGTGTACAGGGGACTTGAGATTGGCGCACCACTCGTTGCGCTCCCATACTAACTTGGTATACCTACCTAAGTAGTCGTAATAGCGCGACCATTCATTTCAGTACCTACCCCTAGTCCTAGTGTACCCCTAGCCTCGTGCCGCCCACCATACAAAATAATAGCCAAGGAAATTAGAATCTTGTTGTATTTTCAATTGGGTTCATTTTAATTTGTTCGATAATTTTACGGGACAAATGAAATGCTACTTACTTTCTTTTTAATTAAGGTTGACATTCCATCGAAACTGAGTGTACATCCTAATGTACATTGGGCGGCACGAGGTTATAGTAAATTTTGACGTGACGTACGCGTTTGCGTTAAGTGTCATTTTGTATGGGATTTTAAGTTTCCATAACGTCCCGCTTGGCGGGCCTTGTAATGGCTCCTCTACACGATGGGCCAGCGCCGGCCACTCCAAGGGACGCAGTCATGCGGTATAATGAGATAGCAACATCATTAAACTTGCTTGCATAAATGTGTCCCTTGGAGTGGCCGGCGCTGTCCCATCGTGTAGAGGAGCCATAAGCTTGTAGGGTCCGTCGGGAACGCGAGTGTACAGATGTGCATTATTATTTTCCATCGTATTTTCACGGAAACGTACGAGCGAACGTGTCTCGCTATTTCAGTCAGTCTCGGTACAAAAAGTACTGGCCCCAATTTCACATCGGTGACAGGTGCGACGAATTGTAAAATCACTATTGCTGAGGTCACAGGCATCCATGGGCTACGATTACCACTTACCATCGGGCGGGCCGTATTCCTGTTCGAATCATTGCCACCATCATTGTATTATTTAAAAAAAAACTTTATTATATCGGAAAAAAACATATATTTCTCCTGCGAAGTTTCTGACAATTGTCAAAGATTTAGAAGAATTGTAGTGTTTCTTGTGACAATTGTCATAAACTTAGCAAGAGAAATATCTGTTTTTTTCCGATATAATAAAGTTTTTTTAAATAATACAATGATGGTGGCAAACAGGAATACGGCCCGCCCGATGGTAAGCGGTAACCGTAGCCCATGGATGCCTGTGACGTCAGCAACAGTGATTTTACAATTCGTCGCACCTGTCATGTTGGTGAAACAGGGGCCGATGCACGATGTTGACTGAAGTACCATGACTAATACGAACGTTTCCGAGAAAATGTAATTTTAACAATTATGCACTACATCTGTATCTCTATGGTCTATACCAGTGTTCCCAACTTGGCATAAAAGATGCCAAATCTGGCATATTTTCACTCGCTTTGGCACCAACATTTTCCATTTAGCATCTGGCATATTTTTTAGCATAATTTAGTCTAAGCCAAGTTTGCACCAACTTGGCGCCATCGCCTTATGTGGTTCATATTTTCATATGAATTTTGACTTTTGTGGACGGATGGACGTCAACGGACTATATAAAGTTGGTCAAGCAGATCTTGTCAGTAGAAAGAGGCGGTAAATTTGAAAAAAGTATTAGCTTTAAGTGTCTAATTTCAAGTGATATTTTAGCATTTTTTTAGCATAGGTGTTTCGAAATTCTTTGGCATAATGTTGGCATAATCTAGACATTAGTCTAGCATTTTTTCAAAATCCGAGTTGGCAACACTGGTCTATACTCCACTAGAGATGCAGTCAAGGTATAAAATCAGTGCCTATTCTACGAGTGGTTGTCTATGGACTCTATAGAATAGTCATTGTCACGTGTTGAGGTCACATGACACTGTCACATCGTGACACGCTCATCTTACTGGGCCATGTACATGATAATTTGTTACATGGCTTCGTCACACAATATTTGAGAGTTATAGCCAAATACTGCAAGTGAATAAGGATTTTAGCGACTATGATATATGATTCAAATTTGAAGTTTACAGTCATGTTTTTTATAAGGCCTCTTTCCTTCTTAGGATATTATTGAGGTCATAAGATATATAGTAAGGTTTACTGTTAAAATTAGGACCTTTTCAATGAGTGTAACCTCGTAAGACCCAAGGTCTTACCTATAGTACTTATTTAGTTTGATGAAATCTAAATCATATCCAATTGGAACAGAGTTACATTTGTATTGATTCGTTTAATTTTTATACAAAGTAAAATCAACTCTATTTCCTACAGTATAAGTTCAAAGTGCAGTGGCAAATTTTGGATTTTTCATTTGTATGGCTGGGTCTTAAAAGGACGTAGTCAAAACCTAGTATTTATCAATATCAATACTTAATCTTAGTGTCATTGGAAGCATTGAATACAAAAATATTACCAGTATATTTCAATTAATATTAACATTAATCTTATCAAAACCATATATAAGAACAGCACAGCAGAGATTAAACTCCAGTCTTCCGGACCAACGTTTCGGGTACAGCGAGGTGTCAAGCAAGGGGACCCGTTATCTCCAAAACTTTTTAGGAGCACGCTCGAAGAAGTTTTCAGGAGCCTGGCGGTCTCTTGGGAGGAGAATGGTATAGTCGTCGGCAACAGGAGGTTGTCAAACCTTCGCTTTGCCGACGACATAGTTCTCTTTGCCTCTTCTGCCACAGAACTTCAGCAAATGCTCCAAGATCTGAGCAACGCAAGCCTTCAAGTTGGACTTCAAATGAATCGTGCAAAGACTCAGGTGATGACTAATAGCACGAAACGTACGATCGAGGTGGACGGGCAGATTATACAATATGTCAACGAGTATATATACTTGGGCCAGTTAGTCTCTTTCAGTGACCGGCAAGACAAGGAAGTTGAGCGCCGTGTTCAAAATGCCTGGAAGAGCTACTGGTCCATGAAGGAGCTAATGAAGGGCGACCTTCCTATGTCACTGAAGCGTAAACTCGTTGACATGTGTATTCTGCCTGTCTTAACCTACGGTGCCCAAACATGGTCGCTCACTGAGGGTCAGAAGTCCAAATTGAAGGTTTGCCAGCGAGCAATGGAGCGCAGTATTCTAGGTGTCAAAAGGACGGATCGCATCCGAAACACCACATTGCGCTCCAAAACACGCATAGCTGACGTGGGGGAGAAGACCGCCAGGCTGAAGTGGGACTGGGCGGGTCACGTCTGCCGCATGCATCCGGATAGGTGGGCTAGTATAGCCACCAAGTGGATGCCGCAAAAGAAGCGCGGACGTGGCAGGCCCAGACGGAGATGGCGGGATGACTTGGACGCCTTCATCAGTGGCTGGCCGGAGAAGGCACTACAACGAGAGTCATGGAAATCAGGGGGAGAGGCCTTTGCCCAGCAGTGGGACACCACAACAGGCTAACAAAAAAAAAAAATTAACAGTATAGGGGTCATCCATTAACTACGTCACACGTTTAGGGGGAGGGAGGGGGTCAAGAAAATGTGACATATATTGTGACATGGGGGAGGGGGGAGACACAAACTTTGTGACGTCACTTTAACTTCATCAGTAACCGAAAATTTATTTAAAGTTCGCTGGTACATTTAAATAACAAGTTTTTAAAACGAAAATAGTTTATAATCGTTTATTTTTCTTTCCTAAGCAGTTTTGGGTTATAAAATTACTAATATTTATATCGTCAAAAATATTTTGATAAAATATTAATAATACGTACTTGTACTTACTTAATTCGATTTGGCGATTTCGTAGAAAAAATGTGACGTCACACTAGGGGGGGAGGGGTTTGGCAAATGTGACCAAGTGTGACAAGGGGGGGGAGGGGTAAAAAAACCTAGAAATTGGTGTGACGTAATTAATGGATGACCCCATATTACAAGGGCGGGTTCAAAATTATTGGGGAAATAATTCACTTTATCCGTTTCGCAAACGATATCGCAGCATTTGCAGAAACAACAGATAAATTAATAGAACTAATATCAACAATGGATACATTTTTTAATCAATTAGGTTTGAGTATCAACTTAAAAAAAAACGCTTACCACTACAAAACGCAATGGGCAGCATATAAATAGTGATCAAAATATACCCATACATGGTTATGACGTATACGTAAACTAAATAACACGGCACTGCGTATGCTATCAAAATCGTTGCAGACTTTTTTTAGTCTAGCTCATAGACTAGGAATCCTCTAGACCGAGTTTAGAGCAATTATTTCATGCAACCGATGATGCCAAAAATGCGGGGGTGCGCGGGACGAGGTGAGCAAAGTTCCGTGCCGTGATTGGTCCGTTCAAAGACCCGGACGTCACACAAAGACACTTTCGACTCGAACATGGAGTAAAATTACCGTATGCGTGGCAGAGGGGGTAGCGCGACTATGCTCAGTCTGGAGGATGTTTTGCCTGTGGTCTAGCTCTACCTAATCGTATTAAGCGCTTCCACAGACTCTATAATAAAATATAGTAATCCCAAACCCATGACGAAACGATTAACATTGGGTGACCGGATCCACCCACGGGTTCTTAATTTGGTAATTTCAGATCTAACTAGATCATCAGTGGAGCTGTTTGTCCAAATATGTGAATACGGTATTGTTCCAAATTTAAAAGGCTCTATTTAATAAATTAAACATTTTAAAAAGTAAATAGTGCAACGCCGGGAGTTGTGGATAAAATAATTTGACATAATTAGTCAGAAGGGTGTGATTTATTTTTTGTGACTTTTAATAAAAAAAACCGGGCAAGTGCGAGTCGGACTCGCGCACGAAGGGTTCCGCACCACAATGCAAAAAAAAAAAACAAAAAAAAGCAAAAAAAAAAACGGTCACCCATCCAAGTACTGACCCCGCCCGACGTTGCTTAACTTTGGTCAAAAATCACGTTTGTTGTATGGGAGCCCCATTTAAATCTTTATTTTATTCTGTTTTTAGTATTTGTTGTTATAGCGGCAACAGAAATACATAATCTGTGAAAATTTCAACTGTCTAGCTATCACGGTTCGTGAGATACAGCCTGGTGACAGACGGACGGACGGACGGACGGACGGACGGACGGACGGACGGACAGCGAAGTCTTAGTAATAGGGTCCCGTTTTACCCTTTGGGTACGGAACCCTAAAAAAAAAGTCAGAAGGGAAGCTTAATAATTCCTCATTAACTATTGACACAGACAAAACATCCTCCATACTGAGCATAGTCGCGCTACCCCCTCTACTACGCATACGGTAATTTTACTCCATGTTCGAGTTGAAAGTGTCTTTGTGTGACGTCCGTGTATTTGAACGGACCAATCACGGCACGGGACTTCGCTCACCTCGTCCCCCGCACCCCCGCATTTTTGGCATCATCGCATCGGTCGCATAAAATAATTGCTCTAAACTCGGTCTAGAGGATTCCTAGTCTATGAATAGTGATAAGGTTGGCAGTCTAACATAACTAAGCTACCTGCTTATCTTAAGCGGACTTCCGTAGTTGTATTGTAAGGAAAGAAATGCTAAAAGAAAGGGGCTATTCCAAATATCTTTGTCATCTACTGGGACCTGTCACTCGAAAAAGGCTAAAGCGACTAAAATATTCCTTCAAATTTCGACTTTCTCGTAGCCAGCCGTTCTGTAGCCTTACCACGAGTTTGACACTGCATTCGCTAGCGTGTGCATAACTTGTGTTAGTTCCGTGGCTACTCCGTTTGTCATTCTATATATTATACAGGGTGATTCAGGAGACGTGAGCAGGACTAACACTGCGTATTTCGTAAATTATAAGCAACTGTATCGTATCAGTATTAGTGAGGTTAACGTTAATTTTCTAGTCATGTTGAAAAAAAAAGTTATTAATTTATTTACGACATGCGTGGTCACCCTAAAATTAGAATACTAAACTACCGATATTCTGTGTCAAATTGAATGTCATCACTGTCATCACGGACTGGTTACTTTTGAAAACTCGTATCTCACCCAAGTTTGACAGTTTATTTTTTTCGTAACAAAATGTTGTCATTATGGTTAATGAGGTTTTATGTTTATTAATTAGGTCTAGTAGGGTGACCATGATTGTACAGAATTAAATTTGCTCTCACCAAAAAGTTAAAAAATACGAAAAAGTGTGGTTGTTTCACATAAACACGATGGTGAGCGATCAATTATCAGTTACTGAGTGTGCAGGATTAGTCCTGCTCACGTCTCATGAATCACCCTGTATTGTTATAGAAACCTTAAAGATATAAATAAATCATACAATTTTACATGAAAATTTACTTTCTAACCACTACCGCTATCTTAAGGGGCCCATTGATTATCAGTTCGCCGGGCGATATCGGCCTGTCAGTAGTGTCAGTTAAACGCAAAATTTGACAGACTCCGAACAACTGTCTGATCGTCCGGCGAACTGGTAATCTGTGGGACCCTTTAAAACATTTTTATGTAAAAATATATTTCTCGAAATTATTTTGTTTTACAAGTGACGCCATATTTATACTTCGTTTTTTTAGCATTAGAAATAAGGTAAACAATCTTGATGTGTCTTTTTATTGAAAAACACGTTTTAAAGATAAAGATAAAAAATTGTTTATTCAAGTAGGCATATTACAATGCGCTTATGAACGTCAAATAAACCTTTACCGGCTCCAACCGTACACCTCTGCCCCGAGAAGATTTAAATCCCCCCTCAATTGGAGGAGGGTATCCCAATATGGGACCGGCAACAAACTCGGCGGGACACATCTTTTCAAAACATTATTACATCTTATAATTAACATGCATTACGAGTAATTAAGAAAAATACAATTTAAATTACTATAGAATTCATGCAATTATACTCAGTGAGTACATAACTTTATACAAATACGTAGCTCTTTCAGAAAACATATCAAATTCTTACAAAAGGAAAAGAAATAAAATCAATAAAAGAAATGAGAATACATATTATATGAATCTGACTGATTGTTATGAGATGCTTTCATACAATTTGATGTGCTTTTTACCTGAGCTGAGTCACCTTTAACTCTACACATAATACAATGCTTTTAATTGCTACTTGTCGTTATTACAGTTTCTGGTTTGGACCATGCATGTTTGTCTGTCAAGTAGTCCTCGACTCTGTAATAAGCCTTCAATAACATCAATGACTTTTTTAAGTAATTCTTAAGAGCTGGAAAGGGTAATCTTAAAGCATCCTCAGGTAACTTGTTATAAAAATGAATGCATTGCCCAACGAATGACTTCTGTACTTTACGAACACGAAACTTTCTGATAGCAAGCTTATTTTTATTTCTAGTATTATAGTTATGGACATCAGAATTCTTAGTGAAGGAGTCTAGATTCTTAACGACATAAATAATACTATCATATATGTATTGGGAAGCGACAGTTAAAATATTAATTTCTTAAAAAAAAAAAAATAGGTCACGGCAAATATGTAACAATTATGTATCTAATACGATCATTTATATTCTTCTGCTTTCATAAGTAATAGTTACTGATTTTTAAAAAGCGTTTTCAATTTAAAAGCCATGTCAATTTCGCTTACCTTCTTGCAAGTTCTTTCTAATGCTAAAAAAACGATCTTTAGGTTGGAATGAATACGAAATTGTGTTAGTAGTTAGTTGTAACATGTTGTTTGCCCACATGCGTATTGTTTAGCATCTGTGGTTCTTGGAGGCCCATATGGTTTATACACAAATTAGGTAATGCGCCAATTGGCGATGTGGGTCAAATTGAGGGGTTTGGCTCGAGTTGGAAACTTTGGCGACTTTTAGCTAGGCCACTAGATATCTCTTTCATGAAGTTTTTATTCAGTTTTCGGAACATTTAAGATAAGATAAGATAAGATTCATTTAATGTCAAAATTGTGTAAAACCGCCTGTTGTTACCTGGTTCTATTTTTCCGTTAAAATTTCTTTGTAGTTTTACATGTATGTAAAATGTATAATTATTGGTGCAATAAAGAATATTTACTTGCATTGAGATTGCATGTATAATAATAAGTACAAGAAAGTCCAACAGTTTGCCCGTGTTAGGATACTGTGTGGTTTATATAGATTTTTAGTACTTATAATACATTTTTATAGATTAAATAAGTTAAGTGACTATACTTTAAAAAGTATTTGTAATGATCGATCACGTGAATGGTCACGTGATCGATCCCTCCATCTTGAATATTGAACGATCATTCGTAGTCAGTCGTGGGGTGACGTTCGACGATGACGGTCGATCAATATTAAAAATGGTAAGGTATTTGAATTGTGAGCAGGTCAGTTCGTTTTGTTTTGTGAGAACCCGAGATAATAATTATAGTATGTGTCTGAATTGTGGTTAGTCAAGTTCAGAGAGGTTATATTCATTGTGCCAAATAAATGTATTTTGATTACACATACCGTTGTTTTAATAAAATGATTAGATCCTTATATCTCAGAAGTGAGGATGGGCGAGTATTTTTACAAATCACTCGTTTATCCCGCCTGCAAAAGTTAATTAATCGGCCTTGGCACAATGAATACAATAATGACACATAACAATTAAATGATAATCATTGTTTTTGTTGACCACTTATTTTGACTAGTCATTTTTTTTTAAAGTGTGAGGTTCGTGCTCACACTTAAATAATGATAGCTTAATACAACTAGGGATGTAAACGAAATAATAAAATAATGTAATTTAATAACATCATAAGAGTCGTTCTGACTTCGTGATCTCAAACTTGTTTAATGTGAGAAATATACTACGAAACGAGTGCATGCATACGTTAAAACGTATGCTTGTCTGAGCTGTTTTGACAAAAATAAAAACAACAGTTACAAGTTTTACACTACAAAGGTAGGTAACTATAATTTCCAATACCTAAGGTTGAGTGTTGCTTTCTATTAAATACCTATTTACTTTATTACCTATACGATGAATTTCAATTGCGACGGTCAGATTTAATAATGTTTTGATTGGTTCGCAACTAAGTGTTTATTGTTATCTTAGTGTAGGTACTTGTAAATATATATTATATTTCCACGATTTGCCTAAAACTAGATGCGTGATGATGTGCTAATAAGGTAATGCAATACAACTTCCCGTTTTCGTTTTTCTTTTATTCTTTGAATTACATTGAGTTTGAGTTTGCTCGTGTTACATTCATGTGAACAAGTCTAAGGGCCCGATTCGGATTTTGAAATAGACATCTATTAGATATCTTTTAGACATCACCAAGATACAGTAACGATATGTCTAGGATCTAACCTGTCAGATTTGACATTTGCGCGATTCTGGAGATACTCTTGAACGATTTCCACAGGATATGACTTGGAGATCCAATTCACATCTAATATATATCTTACTCTATCTAACGTGAAAGTGACATTGGTTGCCCGAATTGCGCTGCGAAAGAGAACTGGTTGATATCTAAACTATAATGTATCTGGAATGGATCGAGTACGTGTTGTCGTCTCTTGTAAATATCTTGAAGTTCGAAAACGGCAGTATATTCATAATCAGGTATGAATACCTGATACTGATTTGTCCGGGTGTCGTCGTCGACGGATACGTCTGGGAGGACATCATCAACATCATCATCATCATCATCATCATCATATTCATAATAGTTGTTTATTCAAATAATGACCAAATTACTAGTATAAAGAAACTAAACGATTTGGTAAATGAAGAAATAAATCCTTAAATACTTCGTAAATCATATGGTTAATGAAATTTTAATGTAACCATGATGATGGTGTTTTGTGATTTAAAAACATTTTTTATAAAATAAATAATGAAACCGTTTAGACGCGCCCTGCGACGTTACTTCAGGCTGCTGAAAAACACTGATAATTGATGAAAATTTAGAATTTTTGATACAGTGTAGATAATTATTAGAAACTGCCTGAAATATGTCTGGTTGATGTAAATAACTGAAATTCGTAAAAGTTTCAATTCTTTTACATTACGTAGAGCCTCATTCAAAAGGACCTGTAACGATATTTCAGCCTGCTGAAAGCGACTGAAACTTGTGTAAATTTCAAATGTTTTGATATTGTGTAGAGCTTCATTAGAAATGACCTGAAACGATATTTCAGGCTGCTGAAAGCGACTGAAACTTGTGAAAATTTCAAATGTTTTGATATTGAGTAGAGCTTCATTAGAAACGACCTGAAACGATATTTCAGGCTACTGAAAGCAGCTGAAACATGTTATAACTTCAAATCTTTTGATATTGTGTAGAGCCTCATGAGAACCGACCTGTAAAGATATTTTAGGCCCCTGAAAACTCCCTGAACTTAGTGAAATTTAATAAATTTCCAGGGATGATAATATTCCGGGTTGTTAGAACCTGTTGGAAATGCTAATATTACGGGGTTAAATCGTGTAAGAACGTTAATAATAAAAACTTAACTGATCAAGATGCTATATCAGCTGTTAGAGCTCTTTTAAAATAACAACGTGTAACTATTCTAATCATATTTAACCATATAGTGAAAGGTGACGCTACAACATTCGAAATGTTTGTAAGGACGGTATTGGAATGAGCGGCAATAATTAACCGCACAAATATAATTTTGGCTTATTATTAAACAGTAACTTTCATTTTATTTTAATAGTTTAGAGCCAATAAATTTATATTAGTATGTAGAAATATAACCATGATAATTATTTAAAAAAAAATGGCAGCAAAATCGATCCAACAAAAAAAAATATAGGGAACTTTAAGTGATAGGTTGGCGTCTAAAATAATAACTAAAATATTGTAAAGCAATATACTTATAGTCGAAATCCCTAATCATGAAACACCTAACGTCCATTGTACCATTAGGTCTTTCAATTTTTAATTACTTATTTCAATAGTTACCACTGTATTCTGCCAGAATCAGAAAATAGGTGCGACGACGAGCGAAGCGAGGAGGAGCATGTTAGGTTGACTGTGTATCCAGTGTAAAGGTAGTAACCAAACAAAATATTTCTAACGAACTTCATTTTTGAATTAATACATAGCCATTTTCTTTTCTTTTTTAAATGTGCTACATAAATGGTCTCCAATATAGTAGTGGGCTTCACAAAATGGTCTCCAGTTGCCAAATAAATATTTGATACCTGCCTAAAAGTAAACTAAAAGCTGTAACAGCATTAAAATACAACTCATATTAATATATTTTAAGGCCCCCTTTTGTCGCCAATGTATTAAATTTAGTACCCATTTCTATTTTTTTAAACTACCCATATTCAATTAATTTGATGACCGGTTAAATACGTGCCTAAAAGTTCCAGTGATGGACGTAATCATAATCATAATCGTTTATTGTAGCCATGGTATTACAAAATGTTCTTATTTAGTCAGTACGTACATGGACAGTAAATGACGATAAGGTCAGCGATGGTGGGTGCAGAGAGAATCAAAGCACAGATCTTAATGTCACAGAAGTGGACGTCAACGAATGTGAGATTCGGGAACGTCCAACGCGTAAATCATTTGCCATGCCAAGTGAGAGAGCGGAAGGGAGCCTGAAAGTAGGCAAAGCCGCAAACACTTGCTGCATGATGAAGAATATGATCGCGATTTCACACGCACGAGGAATCTGTTAGAGATTACCACGGTGCTGGGCCGTCGAGCCACATTCCGCGCAGTAGAAGCACGTCACCATATGTGGACGCACGAGCCCGACGGAAATTGCGGAGGTCGCGGAGTTCCTCTTATGAAGACAATGAGGATAATTATAAGCATCCACGACATCATGTGAGTCCCAAGATGGTATGGACGCATGGAGAGAAAGAGGCGCTATATTTTATAATACAGTTCTGATAATGACTATCGCATAAAAGTTTATATATACTTTCACTCTCCAAGCGTCGATCGTGTCAAAGATTTTCCCAAACATAGTCTTAGTTAACGGCGTGATAGCATAAGTAAACTAGGTATCCGAATCTGGTGAAAATGTTATAAGTAAATTTCTGGACACCATAAAATATATGAAAGGCAATTTATCTTCTGGATTCTCGTTAGATAATGTTCTTGCCGAGTTCGGTCCTATATAGAAAAAAAAAATCAAATCATTCTTATATGGCTTACAAAGTAGAGGAGCGCTGAGATTTACGGGTGGACAGAGAAAGACATTATACATTTTACGCTTCCGAAACTTAAAGGCCCAACTAAATCTTCGTACCGAGGTCTCAGCACTGTCCTCTACACGTGGTCGGAGTAGAAAAATAAACTTGTAGAATCATTCCCATGTTGTGAACTTTTAACAACTATTCTCTCCAAGAAAGCTATAAGCAATATCCATTCACTTGAGCACTATTACTATGACAAAGTTAATTTACTAAACAGATGTAGTATTCAGGGTTGGAAAGCTGTTGTTGACTGCTTGTTAGATGGTATAGATGACCGTGCTGTACAAGTAGGTTCCCAAGCTGCTGGCTTTCGTGAACCTGAAGAGATTCATAAGTATTTAGAAACAGTTAAGGTGGGGTGTAACAGAGAAATAAGTGAGAAATCTGATAAGCAGGGACAAGATAGGAAATAGTTAGATGACCATACTATAAAACCACGGAAGAAAGAATGAGCGCGCCGCGCTCTTATAAAACAATCGGAGTAATCCTCTAATAAAATTGTTTGTCATAATTGTAAAAAAAAAGACAGTGGACCTGCGGCAAGCTAGGTCATCTTCCAGTGTTCTGTAGCAGTAGAGAAGCAATTCCAAATATAACTATTATCAATATCCTGAAAAAAAAATTACATACAAATCTTTTGTGTTCTGTCAGTATGGGTATTGGGTAGTGCGTTAACTCTAAATAGAAAACCGGTGCGAATAAATTAAATTTAACTTATGACACTAGCAACCTGCCTGTAAAAGGTAGGTGTAACTGGCCGCGTAAAGCAATAATTAGGTAAGATTTTTTAAAGTTAACGTGACTGTACAGGAATAAAAGAAGTTGATGTAATGATAGTAGAAGATCACGTTACAAGATATCCGTTCTGCTAGACGCTGCTAATAAGACTGACGACAAGTTAACTAAAAAAAAAAAGTTAACATAAAACATCAAATCTTGCAAGCTAAACATTGTAACTGGCTTTTTAATATATTTTATATCAATACCTAAACCAAGTAACTCGATACTTGTATCTTAGGTATCTCGTGTTAGTAGGTTAGTGCAAGTTTATTCATGCTCATTGAGCAAAAACAATAAAGATAACCTATAAGGGGAATAGGATTTTTATTGAAGAAATTATAATTATAAGCACTGAGGTTACACAAAAAAAAAATTAAGATTGAATACAAGGAAATTATGGATACTGTTGCTGAAATCTTACTTCAAAAAAAGTGATGAAGACCCTTTTAAGCCAGTCTCGTATACTTTAGCCGAAAAACTACACCAGATAAGCAACGTTCGCATTCATTTGAACTAGAGACCCTCACGGTGATTATCTCCTTGTTATAATAAACAGCTTTACTAAATTCGTTGACATCAAGTCTGTTCGAAATATAAAGACCTCAACAACGGTGAAGGTCTTCCGCGACCACATGAGCTATTTTGGAGCATCCGTTAGATTAATCACAGACCTAGTGAGCGTTAGGAGAGAAATGCCGAGTGGTGGTAAATCAAAATTGGGTAGCAAATACCAGGGACCGTATAGGATTATTAGATGCCTTCCGAACGATTAGATATCTTCGACTACTTAGCAGTCGAAGATACACCACTAACACGGAAAAGGGCAACCATCGTTATGAAAACATAATTGCGATAAATAAATTAAAATCTTGGTTGTGTTTGATAACAAGCATGGTAAGTAAGTAGTTCTGAATTTGTCAGTGTCGAGACCGAAAGTCCAAATGGGTCTGAGTAATCATCATGGCTACTTCACATGGCTGTTAGTCTATGATCTAGAATATAGTTAATTTAGATAAATTGTTAATTTTTAGTTAATATTGTACTATCGTAAGTTTGAATCTTTAATTAGGTGTACTGTACTAATAGAAATCCTAAAATGTCCTAACTATGTTGTTAGATTATTTTAAGTTATATAATAAGTGCTATTGATTAGGCTTTGATGACGTTGTTCAATGAGTTAATTAAAAATAATTAAATGAATGATAATAAATAAAGTGACCATATAAATTCGCATAGCTTAGTTAATATACACTTTAATTAGTAATATACTGTTATAAAACCAGTAAATCTAACATTTAACCGAATGGTAATTGTAGATGAGCAAAGGGACTTGCTCTAGCAGGATGGCCGAGCTGTTAGGATACTGTGTGGTTTATATAGATTTTTAGTACTTATAATACATTTTTATAGATTAAATAAGTTAAGTGACTATACTTTAAAAAGTATTTGTAATGATCGATCACGTGAATGGTCACGTGATCGATCCCTCCATCTTGAATATTGAACGATCATTCGTAGTCAGTCGTGGGGTGACGTTCGACGATGACGGTCGATCAATATTAAAAATGGTAAGGTATTTGAATTGTGAGCAGGTCAGTTCGTTTTGTTTTGTGAGAACCCGAGATAATAATTATAGTATGTGCTAAAGGTTGTCTGGAAGAGATCGCTTTTTAGCGATAAGACCGCCTGTTGTTTAACCTCTTCTTCCTGTATTATTTGTATTGTTTTCTGTAATGAGGTGTGCAATAAAGAGTATTTGTATTGTATTGTATTGTATGTGTCTGAATTGTGGTTAGTCAAGTTCAGAGAGGTTATATTCATTGTGCCAAATAAATGTATTTTGATTACACATACCGTTGTTTTAATAAAATGATTAGATCCTTATATCCGTTTAGGTTAATGTTAGGGAATACTTAGCAACCCTTAGTTGAGCTCTGGCAATTTTACTCACCGGGGGGAATCGTAAGTCGTAACACTAGGGTTCCTGGCCTGTGCACACCGGCTGCGTGTGTGTGACGTGCACCTGCGCGAGCGGCGTTTTAGTACGAGTATACAGATCCTTATGAGAGACGGCATACCGCTTGCGTGACGTGTGTGTGTGTGTGCAGATCCAACATTTTAGCGCACGCGCAAGTGCACGTCAGGCACACGCAAGCCAGTGTGCAGAGGCCTTTATTTGGCAGCGGTTTTCTGTAAGGTGGGGGTACTTCCCCAGTTGGGCTCTGCTCTTGATCTGGAATGATATCCGCTGTGCTGTGCCCTACCACACAAAGCGAGATGACGTTCAGTGTCAATATCTCTCTTTTGGACGTAGTTTAAGGACATACCCGGGTCATTTTTTGGGACTTAGGAAGACTGTTATACAAACAGCAACACTCTTGACTGTCTATCGGTGGACCTTATGCCTTTTGTAATAAGGTTTACAATACAAACTGTCAGTTAACAGTGTGGGCGATAGAACTGTGAATGATATTCCGCTGCGCCATGTTTCTACAGCCGAACCCGCTACGTTCTCCGCTTCAATCTTACAACTTGTACCACATTAGCTCACACACGATTTTTCTCATCACCCATCTCCCTCCACTGACTGTGATCTGACAAGGACAGATGGTCTATTTAATGAGTATGACTACGGAACTTGTTTTAGGATGTGACGTGTTCAGCCTAATTTTTCATTGACCTTTGCATACAATTGTATTTTAGACCTTATGTTAATGATATAAGGATTAGAATAGGTTATTAGTAAACCAATGGTTATATGTACTTATAGAAATAGCATTTGGATGACACATGTTGAATTTTATTACTCTTAGAGAATATAACCAACGGAGTGGTCATTAACAGGCGTTCCCCACTGTCGAAAAAAAGCGGCCAATGGTCAACGACATGTCAAACACATGTATGGACTGACGTTTATCTGACATGGCTATGTTGACGTTACGTATACATTTGATGTGCCCCTCCCCCGCAAAAAACGGCAGACTATTTTGTACCAAAAATTATAGACATGGCGTCTCCGTTGGTTATATCCTCTAAGTTATTACTTATTCTGGTTATGAGTAAGTGGATACAAATTTAGGGACGCGATGCCATAAAAGAAAAAAAAAAAATTTAGGGACAAATAGTAATATGTAGTGCATAATTGTTATCCATCGTATTTTCTCGGAAACGTTCGTATTTGTCATGCTATTTCAGGCAACGTCAGTACTTTTTGTACCGAGACCACAGAATAAATAATAGTACTAGATACAGAAGACTCACTCTCTAATAAAACGCGTCTGTCACGATCAGCACAGATATGGCCGCTAGGTAGCGACAGCGCCACGCGCGGCTTATGGCAAACCCCAAAATTGGGGTCGAACGGATGTACTTTTAGCTACCTGTAGCAGAGCGACGAAATCGCGGAGTGAGCCACGCCTGCCAAGACTGCCTGAAATAGCAAGACACGTTCGTGCGTTTCCGTGTAAAAACGACTGAAATAATTATGCACTACACCAGGGGTAAATAATGCAAACCGGTTATTTTTTGTATGGAAATAACCGCGGTTTCGGTTAAAAACCGATTATTTCCATACAAATAATAATCGATTTGCATTCCCTAACCAGGGGGCTCAAAACTTTTTTTACCAGAGTGCCATATTGCGCCTCCGAAACTTTCGCGCGGGCCATCGTCGGTTTTTGCGCCGGGGGAAGGTGTCTGGTTGCTGCTGTTAGGAACAGTTCCACTTTCTGCTGATCCCCTGGAGCCTGGCTCCCGCGGGCCGGACAGTGGGCCCTCGCTTTGGGTTGTCTGCGGGCCGGATTGGAACGCGTCGCGGGCCGAATTTGGCCCGCGGGCCGGGGTTTGGAGACCCCTGCACTACGCTATGTAACATATTTTACTAAAATCCTATTTAAACCTTACCTCTCAATGTGTGTTTGTATAATATGTGTGAATGTTGTCACTAATCCCTTGTTTTACTCGACTACGCGAGACGTAGTTGTGTTTTGTAATAACAACTGTTTAAGATATGCCTTGGATTATCTGCACCTGACTATTGAAAACAAGAGTGTATAATATAATATATTATATTATAATATCATGCCTTTACTATCGTTGTCACAACTAATTGATTATTTGTAATCCTTACTGCAACGTAATAAGGGCTACTTATGGTTTATGGTCAATTAAGAATGGTATTGTTAAAGTTGATAGGCAGAGGCTGCATGGGTCGCTAAGATAAAACTGTGACTTCATGGCAAGCCGATACTGCGCGCACACATACTCACTTTAACGGCTCGGCCACGGGCCACGACATTGAGCGACTTGCGACGACGACAGCGATAACCATAGGTTGTAGCAAGACACAGCGAACGGACCTCTCGTTCCCACCTATGGTTGTCGATGCCGCCGTCGCCAGTCGCGTTATGTCGTGGCCGAGCCGTACGGGTTTCAGGTATAATGATTGGTCCTTAGGGGCATGGCAGACTGCGTCCGATTCGCAATTCGTTCCGAAGTTTGAGCGAGACATTGCCATGCGCGTATTGTAGCGACGTCCTGCTCGTGCGTCGGAGCGACGTGCGAATCGGACGCAGTGTGCCATGCCCCTTAGAGTTATGAATGCGTGTCGCGCGTAAAGACAAGGCAATCGAGTTACAGATTTGTCTTACGCCTCAGCCACTAAACGCTGGCAATTTCATTTGTTGGAGAACGTTTCAACAACGTACGTTGTCACAGTGATAATAGCATGGGGTCTCTAGCGACTTGATTGATTGTCACTGTCACAAGGTACCTACTGAAATTAAATTCTTTGACTGCACTACATAATGGCTCCTCTACACGATGGGCCAACGCCGGCTACTCCAAGGGACGCATTTATGCGTTAGAGGGAGCAAGTGATATTGCTATCTCATTCTACCGCATGGCTGGTCCCTTGGAGTGGCCGGCGCTGGCCCATCGTGTAGAGGAGCCATAAAGTGGTATGTCCACAGGCGTGAAGCAAGAGCGGTCACCAATCCGCGGCGCCGGGCCGCACCCGGCGCTGCGCGAGCGCGGCCGCGCCATCCCCCCCGGCGCGCCCACCCCGCCGTCGCGCGGGCCCGTCCCCATGCCCCCCCACGCGAGGGTACGGTCCCCATTGAATGTGTACTTTGATGTGGATATCAAGGTCAGTGAGGCTGCTGGTTGGTGGTCGTGGCTTCGCGAGGATGGAGTACCTTAAGAGCTTTGGGAGTTCCCAATTCGTAATAGGATCTGAAAATCCTACCCTAATCTTCTATCCTACTCATTTCCTCAAAGGTTAGCTGGAAGAGATCCCATTCAGGGATAAGTTCGCCTTTGTTGTATTTAATTGACTCTGTAACTGTGTTTATCGTTTTTATATTTCTATGTACAATAAAGTAAATACATACATACATAGGTACATAAAATCAGAGTAAAAACTTAATTTGTTATACTGTCACGAAATTATTGGGCTAATGACCAATTGACCATGTTTCATGTCATGGTGACACTGTTGAGTTGTGTCTTTTAACAACGTTCAATTTGAAATAACAGCCGAAATAAAAGTACTGAACGTTAACGTTCATATTGAAATCCATTGGGAACTCCAGGTTTAATAGCTAACACATTGCGAGCTTCGCCGAGTGATCTAACATCTAACACGTGAGTACTTTGAATTATTAATCACATGTACTTACTTGGTTGGCGCGGTGACCCAAAATGAGTCTTGGCCTCCAACACAAGAGCACGCCACTTTGATCGGTCCAGAGCGGTATCCCGCCAGCTTTCGCCGACGCCGAGCTCACGGAGATCTGCCTCCACTCTATCTGCCCAACGGTATCTAGGACGACCAACAGGACGGCGGCCAGTTGGTCGACCCAAGTAGGCCCTTTTGGCTGCCCGATCTTCACCCATCCTTTCGAGATGGCCAAGCCAGCGGAGACGATGCGATAATTAATCACATGTCGTAAATCTTATTGCAATTGCATAAGGTTCATCGATGTCTTAGGTGACGAGTGTTGTTAAATATTAATAATTAATAAAAAAAAATTACAGAGTCCGTCTAAGCGAACAAAGTGAAGGCGTGTCATGTTATTTCCAGACACTCTTACTAAAGTAGGTACCTATTAGTTCGATTTGTTAATTACTGAACTAAACCAGGAGGTTTTGTTTCAATGATGGTTTAAAATGTAAAATGTAGTAAAGGTACAGAATTTAAGTAATTGAACAGTCATTTTAATATCTAGAATATAATAAAACTCCCTGTTTTTTAGATCCTAGAAATTAAAATGAGCCTAGGTATACTATTATGCCGACTACCAATTTTTAGGGTTCCGTACCCAAAGGGTAAAACGGGACCCTATTACTAAGACTTCGCTGTCCGTCCGTCCGTCCGTCCGTCCGTCCGTCCGTCCGTCCGTCCGTCCGTCCGTCCGTCCGTCTGTCACCAGGCTGTATCTCACGAACCGTGATAGCTAGACAGTTGAAATTTTTACAGATGATGTATTTCTGTTGCCGCTATAACAACAAATACTAAAAACAGAATAAAATAAAGATTTAAATGGGGCTCCCATACAAAAAACGTGATTTTTGACCAAAGTTAAGCAACGTCGGGAGTGGTCAGTACCTACTTGGATGGGTGACCGCTTCTTTTTTTGCTTTTTTTTTGTTTGTTTTTTTGCATTATGGTACGGAACCCTTCGTGCGCGAGTCCGACTCGCACTTGCCCGGTTTTTATGAAGTCATTCGATTTATTATCATTGGTAAAATTTTTACTCGACTCCCAAAGAGATGGAGACACTGCATAAACAAGTCTGTAGCTAAGTTATAGTTTGTCAAACATTTTACTTGTCATACCATACCATTCATTGTCACTTGCATAACACTAGTTTTCCATACATAGGAATGTCCGTGCCGAGTTGAATTTTAACCGATTGCGTAAAAGTTACTAAAGAGTACGTGGACGAACAGTGTAGGACTTGTCTAAGGCACACATGAGGTAACTCGGAAAACAAACTGCGAACGGGTATTCTTGGACATTATATTTAGGGTTGGCACCCAGATTTTAGAAAAACAAAAAGTTGAATTTTAACGAAAATAATTTTAACCAACAATCCCCTTCTAAACAATGTAGCTTAGCGTTTTCTATTTGGTCATGTTTTTGTTTTTGTGTATTTTGATACTCGGTCATACATACTTAACTAGCAGGGCTGCCAGATCGTAGAATTGAATACGAAATTCGTATAATCGATTTTTTTTCGTATCTATTACGTATAGATGGTCAATCGGTATAATTGGATACGAAAAAGAACACCGATGTCAAACTACTGAAATTGCTTAAAAAAAACGCGAAAATCGAAGGTCGAAAATTGCAGGCATCTTTCTTATTACGCCTCCATTGGAGTAAAAGAGGAAGATCCCCGCAATTTGGGCGCTTACCGCGAAAACCGAATTCGCCAATTTAAAACATCGATTTAAAATTAACAGTATTTTTTTAAAATCTTGTACTCGTATAATGCAACCGAATTTCGTATAATTGCGGGCACTGGATCGTATAATCAAGATTTAGGTACTGGCAGGCTTAAATTAGTTAGGTCCTGATCAAATTTGAAGGTGAAGTTATTTAGTTTTCATTCTTTTAAATTCCTTGAGTTATTTTTGAAATTGACTATCGTTTTAAGAAGCAAAGTATAGAGTGGTAATCTTTTCGTCGGATCTTTGTAAATATTAAATTTCATCCTTTCAGCAGTTTTTCATCAACGTTTTCATAATTCTTAATTGTATATATTTGTGCTGGTAGTACAGTCCCCATCTGATATATCGGAGCGGCCAAGGTGTTCACAATATCTGAACACGCACTCTAACGCCCTGACAATAGAGGCATGTTCAGATATTTGTGAGCACCTTAGCCGCTCCAATATATATGATGGCGACTGTACAAGACAAAGTGACAACCCTAGCAAGTTTCGTGCTGTATGCGATGCGCGTACGACGCTTAGTTGCGTCGCTTCGTGATTGGTCCAAGGCACAGAATTAGCGTCAGTTAGATATGGGGTATACTCATTACTCATGTATAGTAGTTCAATCAAACTATACGTTAAGGTTGCTAATAGGTATGCTTCCAGATTGGTCCTAGTTTAAATTTCTTAAATCTTAAAAGAACTTACATATGTTGTTGTTCTTTTAGTGGCTGTTTGTTATATTCATTTGCGTATTTTTGCGGTCGGAGGGTGGGAACATTCATTGCATGTAAAAAATACGCAAATAAGTATAACGGGTTAGCACTGATTGACTGATTGTCTAGCACGTTATCTTTTCGCGGATTAGGAAAGTAATATTTTGCTTTTGATTAATATGGATTTCCGCAAAGTATCGCCTGATTCTATTCACTATACAGACTGGTGACAGATAAACGGACAGTGGAGTACTAAGAAGTGGATTACTAAGAAGTAATAGGGTCCCGTTTTCACCCTTTGGGTACGGAACCCTCAAAAACTAAATCTGTGATCTGGCTGCTGGCTCCTTTGACTTGCACCATGCACCAGTAAAGCATGTACGCTTGCGTTTCAGCATGATGTCATACTCATTATTTTTGGGGCTTCTTCATCTTGTGCTAGTTAACTGACGATCTATCTAGAATCTAGGTATCTATGAGAGTCGGACTTAGCTAGCTATTTCATGGCATTGGCTATAACAAAGTGTGACAATGTCATCATTATATCTATGAAAATACTTATGACTGTGACGCTCTCACTTGTGCTGTTCAAATTAAAACTTGTGCAAAGTTAGATTAGACGGACTCGGGCCAATCCAAAATTAAGAAAAAAAACATAAGGATTCATCAATAAGTAAAAGTGAGAAAAAAGAAATCTAAAAACCGGGCAAGTGCGAGTCGGACTCGCGCACGAAGGGTTCCGTACCATAATGCAAAAAAAAAACAAAAAAAGCAAAAAGAAAACGGTCACCCATCCAAGTACTGACCCCTCCCGACGTTGCTTAACTTTGGTCAAAAATCACGTTTGTTGTATGGGAGCCCCATTTAAATCTTTATTTTATTCTGTTTTTAGTATTTGTTGTTATAGCGGCAACAGAAATACATCATCTGTGAAAATTTCAACTGTCTAGCTATCACGGTTCGTGAGATACAGCCTGGTGACAGACGGACGGACGGACGGACAGCGAAGTCTTAGTAATAGGGTCCCGTTTTACCCTTTGGGTACGGAACCCTAAAAACAGTATAAATTATAAGGCTATTTTAGTTAGGGCATACTGAAAATTCCTTGAACTGGCAACTGAGAAAAAACCGGACAAGTGCGAGTCGGACTCGCGCACGAAGGGTTCCGTACCATAATGCAAAAAAAAGCAAAAAAAAACGGTCACCCATCCAAGTACTGACCACTCCCGACGTTGCTTAACTTTGGTCAAAAATCACGTTTGTTGTATGGGAGCCCCATTTAAATCTTTATTTTATTCTGTTTTTAGTATTTGTTGTTATAGCGGCAACAGAAATACATAATCTGTGAAAATTTCAACTGTCTAGCTATCACGGTTCGTGAGATACAGCCTGGTGACAGACGGACGGACGGACGGACAGCGAAGTCTTAGTAATAGGGTCCCGTTTTACCCTTTGGGTACGGAACCCTAAAAATAAGTCGTCTTATATGTATGTATATCAGAATCCAGAAACTCAGTATTGCCCACGTATACTCAACGGTATCCACTGAAAATTTGCAGTCTATTTCGTGGGTAAGTCACAACTGTCACAACTGATGCTTTGAAATTAGGTTTAGTCGCCGACATCATGCAAAATTCTTATGATACTGGTAAAACGTGCCTAAAAATCTCAATTTTCTGTACGTCTATTCTAAGTTCTAACACAACAAAAATCATTGTAACTAAACGGTGTACAGAACTATAGAAACCCGCTCCAAATCTGTAGAAATAAACACAAATGACCATTTGCGACAATGGAGCCGACATTAACATCTCAAAGACTCGGAATTTCAAACGCTGGCTTTGTATAGGTGTAGTAATATTATCTTAAATTGTCATTGCAATTTGTACCTTTTTGACTAGTTGGCAAGGTCGATATTTGAATAGAAATCTTGTTAAAAACTCAGTCGAATAACACAAACATTTCTACCATATGATGACCGATTTGTATCTTCACATAAAAATTTTACTCCATGCAAAGATAGAAGTAGGTACATATAAAGTTTATAATATTTATAGATGTAGTGCATCATTATTTTCCATCATATTTTCACGGAAACATACGAACTTGTCAGTCAGTCTCGGTACAAACTTTGCCGAAATTTCATTTTTTTAAACTGATGTGTTAAAAAGAAAACCAGACGATTTCCGCCATTCCATCAAATCCTACACGAATAAAGTGGAAAATCAAGTTCGCGCGACATTGCTCCCCGACCCACATTCGCGGCCTAGACACACTGCAGAAATAGAATCACGCGCATTCGCGCCTGCGCGTTGTCCTTTCATGCGTCTCCTTCTTTACATTGTAAAACGAGTGAGACGCCGATGTGATTCTGATGTGGTTTTGTTTACTTTAATGCTATTAAGTTCAAACTGTTTTCCAATGTTACGCGGTTATCTCACTAATTGGGATCTGTAGGGCGTCCGCTAGCTGGCGCTAAACACATCCGCAATCCGCATCCCTCGCTACGCATGCTCGCACATCTCTGGTGGAAATGCAGCCTAAGACTTACTTATTGTAGATAAATTTCAGCTATCTATTACGGTTCGTGAGATATAGCCCGGTGACAGACAGAGAGACAACAGACGGACAGCAGACAGCAGACGCTTTAATAATAGGGACACGTTTGTCATTGTTTGGGTTTGGGTGTCATTATAGAAGCGCTGGTGGCCTAATAGCGGGCCTAACAAACATAAATTTCAACGGTCTAGCTATCACGGTTCATGGGATGCAGCCTGGTGACAGACAGATGGACTGACAAACAGTGGAGTAATGGGGTCCTGTTTTTACCCTTTGGTAACGGATCCCTAAAACACGTATTTCGACTATTTTCCACTGGTTGGACAGACTCCTACATCCGGGAATGGGGAATATTCAGTAAACACAGGAAGTCATAAAACGTGGACGTCGTAAAGACGTTTACGAAACCGCCTCAGTCGCGTCCACGAAGTCAAAATGGCCATTTGTCGAAAAGTTATCGGGTGAATTATCGCAGAAACGATTTAGTGGGAAATTCTCTGGAATATGGATCAGGGAATGAAGGTATGCTTTTGGATTTTGGCTGCTTCGTTATAGCAAAGATATGTTAACTCCGTATAAGTTAAGTCTAAGAAAAAAACGTATATACATATACCTCCGAAAATCCGGAAAAATTTATGCTCGAAAAAGACGACGCCATACCTTTGGACTATACTCGTGTAGATGGACATCGCTTGATATTTAACAATTTTAACACATATCTGTGAGTGAAATAACAAGAATCAAAGTCAAATGGTGTTCTAAAAGTTTTAATCCTGTGTCGAAAGATGGCAGTTAATTTACTGTGACAGCTAAATTTGCTTTGACAATACTATTGAATGAGACAAAGACGAAAAGTGTCCCCAGTTTTTCATACAAACTTTGGGTGTCAGTTTTGTAACGGTCCATGCAAAATGTATTTAAAAATGCCTTACAAAACTGTATTTTTTTTTGGGACACTTTTTTTTCTTTCTTTTTGAATCGATAGTCCTCGTGATTCTGAGTAGATCTAATCTTAAATTTAATGGATTTTCGAAAAGAAAATACAAAACAAACACTTTTAAGTGAAAATGACCACTGAAAAATGAAAATTCAGTCAAACCTTATATTCTATAATACTTTAAACTCTCGCGTTTTGTACACATATTTAATTACACAAACGGGTCTACCGCACCACACCCCCCGCACCACACACCACACCCCCGCACCGCACACCACACACACACCACACATCACACACCCCACCGTCCGTCCGTCCGTGACCACAGCTGGTGCAACTCAGCTGAAACGTCGGAATTAAAGGTAAAAACAATGAAATTATATCGCGGTAGACCCGTTTGTGTAATTAAATATGTAAACCTTATATTCCTTTAGAATGTTTTAACTTTATTTTTATATCTTGACAGCCTCCACCAATTCCGGGCATGCGGCCGCCGCTGGGCTCCCCTGGCGGACCCGTACCGGCCCCCAAGTCTTCCATGGGCTTCGTGATGCCAATCTACACCATCTGCATTATCGTGTTCTTCGTCTACACGCTGAGCAAGGTATTATGCTTATTTACTAGTTGTTTCTTTATACGGAACTCTACACTGGGGTATCCAGACGAAACCGTACCACACCCCAAGTCTTCCATGGGCTTCGTGATGCCAATCTACACTATCTGCATTATCGTGTTCTTCGTCTACACGCTGAGCAAGGTATTATGCTTATGTTTTAGTTATTTGCCTCTACGGCCTCCTTCCCTGGGGTCTACGGGCTGGCAAGTGTTCTTTTACAACTCTCGAATGGGTATCGTGAAATCTACACTAAAACTGCAAACTCGAGTTTATACCAAATAAAAAACGATCAAAAATTAAAAATACTTTTATTCGACTAATATTACCATATTAAAAATACTTTTATTCGACTAATATTACCATATTAGTCGAATAAAAGTATTTTTAATTTTTGATCGCTCGAAATTTCTGTATCAGCGTCACTATCGCTCGAACATACAGGAGGGATAGAAGATAACGAATTTGTGATTTTCGTTTTTTGCTGTAGGCCCTAAGATATCTTAGGTTGTACACACAGCTGCAAAAGCGCATACCCACTTTATAAATGAATACATGCTCGATGTACATGCATATTTAATCTGCATGCAGACGTGCAACTTATTTGCAAACATTACTTATAAAAAAAACACTTATATCCAGCAAACACACACACAACGCAGCTTTATGGAGCAAGTGAACTAAAAAGTAGGGGTCGTGTCGTATCAAAAAGTCAAAGAGCTAGCACAAGATAGGGAAAGCTGCAAGATACTCCACCGACAAGAGAATAACTCTTAAGTTAATGATGATGATCCAGCAAACATTAAATTACATTACCTACGTCAAGTAACACTCTCATCTATGTTTCCAGATCCTGTTCAAGAGGACAGGCTCCATCCCCTACGAGCACGTGGCTCCCGACCCTCAATTCCGTCGCAGAGTCTTCAGGGATGACTCCCGGACTTCACCTGATTCTAAATTGGGTAAGATACAATGTTTGTAAATTCCATGTAGGGCAGAGTTCATCATTTTCGCTTCTATGAAAAACCCTCATAAGTTCCCGAGGCTCATTTCGAAAATTTCATTTTAATTTTTGTTAAATAAGACAGGATTCCAAATTCAAAAACAAAATGAAAGCTTCTAGGACTTAGGAGGATTAGATTCTTCCAGTTAATTTTATTGTTGTGTAACACTATGCGATAATACGAGTATGTTGCACGAAAAGCCGTGCACAAATATCGGATCTTCTGGAGGGATTTACAAGTTACTTATAAATTTTAATATAAGCAGTTTATAAAATATAAGTCCCATTTCTAATGTTCGAAATTATAACTAATAAATAATACATAAAATCCGAATTACACTATGCTTCCAGAAGTGCGTTCATTTAATAAAAAACAATATTTTATGTCTCTGTTGCACGCAGGACCTAAAGAAAGGGACGCAAGTAAGTACCGATTTAGTTGTTTTATAAATTTATACAACCACAAACAGGAAAACGGGATATGGGTTATCAGAAAACTAATTAGGTTCACAAGTAGGGCATCGGTTCATTAATAATAATTAAAATTGGAAGTTATCGTCATTCGTGATTATTAAAAAACTCGACAACCGGTAGAGTTCACATTAATAGTGGACTACAAAGTTCAGAAAATGGTAAATCTTAATGCAAAATTAAGAAGCGTTTGTGACAATTAAGATAGAAAAGAAGGCAGAAGTACGCTGCTCGATACTAATGATGGCTAAAGGCATTCATAATCACAAACATGGTACCTTTGATAGTGTTGACAATATCAATAACTGTCATAATGAAAAGGTATAACAAAGTTTTTCGAGTTATGATAATAATGTAGAATTAATCTAACGTTAGAAGTATCTACAACTTAAATGGAACTACATCGTAAACAAAAGCGCTTCTAACGATGATCATTACCATAATCTCAATGATGTTGATGATAATGATGTTAGTAGTTAAACTAAAAGTGAAATTAGGTTTGCTAAAGTTAGGCAATAAAGCTAGATCAGTTTTAGGTCAAGAAATGAATGCTCAAAAAACGTTGTAGAGGGAAATGCTAGGAACACAATTTTTGACTCCGTAACTTTGTTTGGACTAGTTAGGAGGTGAACATATCAAAAGTCCCCGGCTGTAGCCCCGCTGCTGGGGGGTAGAGGGGGGTAAGAAGGTCGAATTTTTCGGTTTTTCATTGATATCTTGGAAACTTTGCGTCTTAGCGACATGACTACTAAGACAAACCGAAAGCTGATAAAATTAGTTACAAGTTTTATCCTGTCAAGTTTTTCGATATCATGAATAGTTTTTGAGATACCCGCTCTTGAAAGTTTATTTAGGGATATTAATTTTATCTTGATATCTACGCCAGTGAAGCTGTTAGGCCATGTTTGGTATCATTTTCGTATAAATCGGGGGTGCTGAATTCATTTATGGTATCACATTGAACACCATTCCGAAGTAAAACCAAAATTTAAAAATAAATATTTTTTTAAATCCCTCTTCACGCTTAAACCGCTGAACCAATTTCGTTGAAATTTGGTATAAAAATAGTTTAAATCTCGACACACGACATAGGATAGTTTTTATAACCAAAAGCATCTTTTGAGGGTGTGAAAAGTGGGGTGGAAGTTTGTATGGGGAGTCAATAACCGCTGAACCGGTTTAGATGAAATTTAGGACGGAATACATCTGTGATTTAGATGAAAGTGATACCAAACATGACTTCAAACCTTACCTTGAGCAGTATTAACCTCAGGAATTCAGTTTCGTCGACGAAGTTGAATTCCCCTCATACTCCATTTCACAACTTTAAAGGATGATTATTGAGATAAAAAGTATCTTATGTCCTGTCTTGGGACTCGAAATATCTGTATACCAAATTTCAATTAAATCGGTTGAGCGGTTTAAGCGTGAAGAGGAATTTAAAAAAAAAGGTATTTGTTTAAAGTTTATATGTTTTTTCTTAGGAATGGTGGCAATGTGATACCAAAACTGAATTCAGCACCCCCGATTTATACGAAAATGATACCAAACACGGTCTAGCAGCATCACTAATGTAGATATCAAGATAAAATTGAAAGCCCTAAATAAACTTTCAAGAGCGGATATCTCAAAAACTATATAAACTCAACAGCCTGCCCTCTGACATCAGACAGGAAGCCAATAAAGTAATATTTGGTAAAAAGCTGCGTAGTTACCTCGTAAATCGCGTGTAGCAATTGATGACATTATTACTAATGATAGATGTTAACTTTTTTTCTATTATAAGAGAGTAGAGACTGCACGATCCCACAGTCAAACCGTGTAAACTGTTTTGTGGGACACTGTAATTGTATAAGATGTATATTTTTATGTTAATAAATAATAAATAATTTGAAAAAAAAAAAAATTCAAGATATCGAAAAACTTGGCTGAATAAAACTTGTAACAAATTTTATCAGCTTTTGGTTTGTCTTAGTAGTCTTGTCGCTAAGACGCAAAATTTCCAAGATATAAGTGAAAAACCGAAAAATGTGACCTTCTTTCCCCCCTCTACCCCCCAGCACCGGGGCTACGGCCGGGGACTTTTGATATGTTCACCTCCTAACTAGTCCAAACAAAGTTACGTAGTCAAAAATTGTGTTCCTAGCATTTCCCTCTATAACTTCTTATTGCTTGGCCTATATAGCAAACATGGTACATGTAAACGAAAGCGCTTTTGGCCATAGTCGTCAACACGATCTTAAGCATGACCTCAATGATATTAATGATGTAGTAAGACTAAAAGTATAATTAGATTTACTAAAGTTAGGCAATAAAGCTAAGTCAGTACAGCAAAGACGATATAAATGACGTCGAAGATATTAGTCAAGTTGATAATGATAATGTAGTTAGAAAAAGTAGCGGACCTACAAATAACAGGAAAGATATAAACACAAGGTGTTAGTAAGATCCTAAACAAGATCTCAATGATGTTGACGATATTGATGAACGTGACAGGGGACGTGGAATTGGAAGCGCTGAGGGCGCGACTCGAGGAGACCGAGCGCGCAATGCAAAGGATCGTCGGACAGCTCGCCAAGCGAGACGCGGTACAAACTGCAACACTTAACTGTCCATCGGTGGACCTTATTACAAAAGGCATAAGGTCCACAGATGGACAGATCGCCAAGCGAGACGCGGTACTGGCCCTGGATGGCCTGCGAAATGTTTTCAAAGTAGACCCTGTAGGTTTTTAAGTGGAGAGTTGGCTGGTTTGGTAAATAGTAAATACAATTGGATAAGGTCAATGCGAAGACCGGTATATTAAATTGTTGGTTGGGAAGACCGTCATAGGGCAATAAACTCTCGTCTATGTATACGAAATTCGTTCAGTGAAGTCAGGAAAGAAGAGATTAAAAATGACAGAAGAGCTTGTAGACGGTCTTCGCCATATTGCCCTTATTTATTAAAAAAATCTTTTCGTTGGTACATTGACCCTTTCAGAATAAAAATATATTGCATTTGATTATTTGTTTCAGTAATGTAAATTTATTGTAAGATAATAAATAAAATGTGAAGCATAATGATTATTCGTTAAATTGAACCGGAAGATTATCATTTACTTTGTCTATAATAAATTATAAATTTACAGTAACTGTGGTTACGCATTAAATATACATACGATATTATATGAAAAAGTGTTTTCGTGAAAAACTTCAGTCTTGTAAAGCACTGCGCCTAACCTAAAAGCACTGGCGTCCAACGAAAACATGAACGTAAAAAATTTTTCTTGTAACTAAATAGCTTCATATCCAGTACCAGCCAGCTTTCCCTAAGGTTGATCTGATATTGCCCAAGCCAAAACGTCACTAGTCACTATAAACATTAAGGGCATTTTGGCTTGGCAAAAGTAGCGAGCTTGCGGCATGGTGACGGTTGGTAGGTGTGACGCACCCAAACATAATGCATCCAGACGAATGCCGACCTTATAACGTAGAACTTAGAGCCCTTTTGTGCGTGTCCCTTTTAATACAAGTTGAGACCTTTTCTAGCGCGAGTTTTGCGTGGATGTGATTGGTGGAATCTTTGAGTTTTTGATACTAGTGTTTTAACCTCATGAATTAGTATTTAGTTCGTAATGATGAATCATAGTCGCCATTTATATCTGAGATAGAGTACGAGGGTCGCACTGAAATATTCGGGAATGGGACACTTAGAAATAACATAATAGAAAGAGGCATATAATTTATAAAAATGTAACTCTTTATAAAACTTTTAAGGTATATTCCATTTGGTTGTCATTTGTATTTAAGAATTACTGGCAATTTGAAAATTGTATGTCGAACATTATTTGAATTTTTGACCAAGTGATTTTTCGGATCATATTTTTAAACGGTTTTCAATATGCCCTCAGCGAACAAATAAAAGTTACAAAGGGCTTCTCTTATTTTTTTATGAACTAGAGTTCATCGTACGCTCGTTTGCAGTTAAAATTAAATATGAAAGTCACTTTCATTTTATCCCATGGGTGATCTTAAAGAAGCATGTCATTCCAAAGCGACGTCAAAAATTAAAATCGCATTTGTGCTGTTAATTAAAAAGACTGCCAAAAAAGTTGCATGTCGGCAGATTTCGACATTCCTAAATATTCATATGACAACAGTAAAAAAATCTTTTATATACATATATATGTAAAAAAAACTTCAATTCCGTTGGCTACTCCACGAATTTCATACAAAACCACTAAGGCCCCAAAATCGCCATACAAAAAGGACTTTGGGATTATGAGCCGTGTGCATTACAGAATGATTACTTTCAAAAGAAAATTTATATGCGTGGTCAGTTTGAGTTTAAGTATGCATTAAAATAAAGATTGACTGTCTAGATGCGACAGTTTTCTCTATTCCCGACATTTTCAGTGCAACCCTCGTATCCTTCAAAAGTTAAAACATTCTGTCTGTAGTATTTTTCAAATAGCATGAGGACGGTGGCACATGTCTTCTCCATACAATTTATAACCTTAAAGCCCAAAATCTCGCAAAATTGTATTGTGATGACACCTGTCAGTGTACTTACCAATCGAGTTTGAAAAATACATATTTCAAGTTACTCAATATGGATTAAATCTTTGAATGAATGATTCATTCAATCTAAAACAACAAAAAATCTAATTCGGTCATTATAGCATGATGTCACGAAAGTAAGAAATAGCACTGAGCTAATTTAAAACATAGCACTCCTAAATATGTATTTAAATCTTTCAATCGTCTAGACTTTGAATAAAAATTACACGTGGCATATAATGGTATTAATGATCAAGTATGTATAACGATTTGTATAAATCATTGGTCTCTTTCACGCGCACAAGGGACAGATAAAGATATGTGGCTTTCCATCAGAGAAGGGTCCTTATTCTTCATGTGCAATAGGAACCATTCTATCAGAATTTCTGTTGGAATCTCAAACGAAAAATTCCTCATTCGACTTGAAGTATAAGGAAGGAACCTTACTGTGATGGAAAGCCACACATGTGCTGTATCTGTCGAAAATATGCCACCATAACTAGTCAATGGGGTATCCTCTCCAAATAAAATTAAGCCAAATTAGGTATAGATTTGCAAAACCCTTTTTAGCCATACTAACGATTCCGTTTCTTGTAACTTGTAATTTGTATAGCAGGCCCGGACGGCTAATCCTTTAGTAAAGCCGAACGTGCTACTTACCACCTGAGCGCGGGTTAGTCCAACGCTCAAAAAACCAGTGTAGGCGCGCTCTCCGATAACGCGCCTTTGTTACGCATTTTATGGCTCCTCTACACGATGGGCCAGCGCCGGCCAGTCCAAGGGACGCAGCCATGCGGTAGAATGAGATAGCAATATCACTAGCTCCCTCTAACGCATAAATGCGTCCCTTGGAGTGCCCGGCGCTGGGCCATCGTGTAGAGGAGCCATTAGACTGGTTCTGTGGCGTTCGACTCGCTGGCACTCAGTGACCGTAGTATACTCACTACTGACTGAGTGCCGGCGAGTCGAAGGGACCACACACAGCTAAGCAAAATATTTTTTCATTAGTTCATTTTGAATCTTATTGCAATTTCCATAGGAGTTGTAATTCGATTACGGTTAAAGTGAACGAACGATTTTTATACAGGTGGTAGCACGAGCGGGTTTACTTAACAATACACATAGGATTAGCCGTCGGGGCCTGCTACAAATCGACAGACTATAACTAGGACAATAAGACCAAATTGTAGTCGCGTTTGTGAAAAAACGCAAACGCGAATTCCTATTCTATATTCATATTTAATCGTGTTAAGCACATTCATTATTTTATCCACAAACAAACGGTGCAATAGTTAATTAACAATTATAAACTTTATCGCAAAGGCATAAGGTTCATCCATGATCAGTGTACGCTTGGCTCACATCCAAGGTGTTCGTCTGATGCATCGTGCTATTCCGGCGTGCGTCCTCCGTCATTTTGTTTTCGCCCTATTATTAGATTTTTTTATTAACGTTTTCTTTGAGAGCGAGAGTGTATTAACCGTATGTTTGGTTAATTGTTTTATTTGCGTTCAAATTATGTATGTATTAAGACTATTTAATTATTGATTTATGAACGATATTTTATAAAAAGAAAATTGTAATGACTTATAAATAATGATATGATATAAAAATTAAATAGATAAAATAATAAAGTCAACAATAAGTAGCTAAGCTGGTGAATTATTCATTTTTTTTCTAATTATCCAAAACCAAATTTATTAATTAAATTAACAACATGTGTAGATAATTTCGCACTCTACCGCTTATAATTTTTTTTTGTTGACTGTACCTACATAAAACGCAGTAATGGAATTTTGATATACTACCTACACTACAGTTGCAAGTTTGGTACCTCAATTCCAAATTCCATTTTTTTTTCTACCTATAACAATCAGTATTATCTCGGATTTATAAATAAACCTCACGTAAACGTGCACAGTAATTAATGAGATGACAAATGACATTCATTAGAAATGTCCACGCCGTGCCAACTTATATTGAGCGCATCTATATTTATCAGAATACGATTAATATATGACATGACCAATTGAGCTGTTGATTTATGGATCGATCGATAATAGATTTTAAAGGTTTATGGCCTGCAAAAGACTTCTAGCTATACGTTAACGATATATGTAGGTATATAAAATCTAGATGCTAAAGAAAAATCTGATGACAGGAAGGTCAGATATGGTCGCGCGCAACAATCTTGGCAATAGAGATGTTAACATACGAGTACATATTATGTCAGATTTTATACAAATTTTAACATTAATATAAACTGAAATACTTGTAAGCAAGTGAACACTTGATTGTACGAAAAGAAAGGAATATTGATTACATCAGATAAACTACTTGTCACTTACTAGAAAAAAAGTGAAATTTTAATGCCAGAATTTAATAGAAAATTTGCATACATGAATAACCGGAGCTAACCGTAACCAGTTTATCAATTTTTCAATAATCGGTTATGTAATTTTGACAAAATAATCGGCAATAACCAGTTTTACGGTTTCGTTTGAAACCGATTTTCATTCCCTACAACTGACCCTTGACCTTGGTGCAGCGACTAATGTGCAATGTTACGCAGTTGTCACGGCCATATCGGGCCTGGTAGCGGAGGTGCACCAGCAGATGGAAGCGAGCTACGCACAGAGCCAGCAACGACAGGTCATTGCATGGCGTTGCTTTACACCGCGGCCATGACATCGCGCGGCAGCGACGAGCGGCGGCCATAGGTTGGAGCGAGACATATCCGACTTCGTTCACACCTACGGTCGCCACTTGCTGCTGCCTCATTCGCGACAAGTCATGGCCATGCCGTTAGGCCGCGGACTGTGGACACACGCGACAAGCGGCGAGCGGCAAATCAAAGCCGAACGGCCTTGATTTGCCGCTTGACGCTTACGCTGCCGCCGGTCGCTTGCGTGCGGTCCGCGGCCTTATGAATGCCACACTAGCGAATGCAGGGCGTTCGCGAACGTTTGCGATTATCTTTAGATGTGCTGACAGAAAGTTAAAAAAAAATCACAAGAGAAGAAGTTTCTGTTGTGGAAACAAAGTTTTTTCCGCAGGATTTTTTGATAATTTCGCATGTTTTAGACACTTTATGTCGGCATATCAGTATCTATATCGCGCCTGCCATTTTTCACAGTGCATTAGTTATTACAAAGACGCAAATCGCGATAACACCCCTATTGTTGTAAGAAAATCATACCCCTTTAGAACGCAAACTGTCTAAATTTAGAGACAAACCGCAAAAAAAAAAAAATCATGAAAAATGTTCAAAAGTGGGGGTAAGATTTTTTTTGTCAGGTATGCTTGTGTGGCATTTGCAGCATTCTTTCGTTTTTTCTTCTGTCTGTCCCATTCATCCGATATCTATACTTGTTTTGCGCCTAACTTTACCTTAAGTTACGTCCAGATCTATCGAATGCGCATTTAGCGCACTATTCGCAAACTGTTTGCAAATGGGTCTCTAACTCGTGCATTCGCTAGATGAGGATGCACCTTGAAATCTTAATATATGCAGGGGTAACGTCGAAATCAAAGACATAGTTTCAGACCTCTGTAATTTACGATTTAGACAACATTTTCTATTTTTCATAAATTGCACTCCGCAATCATAAATGTATTCACAAATTTCATCAAATATTACGCCACATTTCGACCTATTTCTGCACTTCATCGGCTGTCATGATCATCCTTTACTTTCATATTTTCTTATGCTACGTTTACATTGTATTTTTTTTTTAATTTTATTGGGCCAAAGTAATATATACAGACAAGAATGCACCGAACGTACTACAGTCGCCTGCAATAATATGTTACTCTTCGAAGGCCGCAAAAATATGTGACTAATGGCTTTAAAAATAAGATCATGTCAGAAAGTTTGCGGCCTTCGTTGTGTAACATATTATTGCAGGTGATTGTACGACTAGTTCCCAACGTATTCCAAATTGTTCGTCCCAAATTGGTACCATTTAACATCATGATGGGACATAACGATAACGTAATGCAGATTGTATTTCCTACTATTTGTGAAAAATTCTTATTATTTATTATTACTATTGACAGTAAAATAATTATAATGTAAACTAAATAAAGCGTGTAGCTTGGAGCCAATCGCAAAATGTACTTAAAAAAACAGAATTTCAAAGTATTTCCCTATGAATTCCGAAAAAGTAGCCTACAGTATTTAAGCGTACAAAAAAGTCTTACAAAACAAAATAGGTATATCAATGTAAATGTAGCATTATCATCACGATTTATATTTCAGTTGCAATTTTCAGCATGTTTATTTTCGTCGTATGCCGCGTCCCACAATAATGCTTAACGGAAAGAGACGTAGCTATATCTTAGAGCGAGAAGCGTCTTTTTCGGTTGGCATATACTGTGTTTTTGACTGTCGTTTCATCTGTCTGTCTGTGCCTAAGCTACCATGTCAGAACTAACTCCCATAAATATCTAACTAAAAAAAATCTGATAATTAAATTAATAAACGTGAAATGTAACATAAATTCGAGTTGTCAAAAAAGTAGCCCTAAGATGGTTTAAGTGACGAGCGGAGCGTTCGGCGGGGCGGGCAGCGTCACAGTAGTTTGTGCACTGTGGCCGCCCGCGTATTTGTTTGACACTGACCCCGAACGTTCCACCCTGGAGGACCTACTCGGAACTTAGGGAGGGGAAACCGAGGTTCGTTAAAACAGAGGTCGGTTAAAACAACGCAATTTTTCTGGTCATGGGCTGGAGTAGTCCCTCAATATGCGTTCGCCTCAAGACGATTATAAATACCGCAAAATTAACATTGTTTCAACTTACCTCTGTCTTAACTCGCCTCGGTCTTCCCTTTTTAAAATACCATTCGTGAGCATCATCTTGTAAAGTTTTTTTGATATCAATATCACTAATAAAATTATTGCTTTATTGTACACATTATCTGTCCTAAATAAATAAACAAATATAAAAAGATTACAGTAAATTAACAAGTTTTTTTTCATTTTTATGCTTATTTCGCACTCTTTAAAAATAGAATGGGATTTTCGTTGCAGTGGTTTTACTTTTCGCTTTGTTTAGCTACTGCAGTGTGATTGTTAGTAGAATAAAATTTTACTTTATATACTATTAGCTCGAGGGTTTTTTCTGTATAGATAGTGTGTGTTGTTGTTTAATCTAGTTTTCGTTTGGTCTTCATAAAAGGCGACACGGTGGTGACATGCAATCCCTTGAGATTTTAATTATCAAAGTTTAAATAGGTATATATACAGTTAAGTAGGTCTAATGTTTATGTCACTTTTATGTTCTTGAACTACTGAGGAATGTACAAGTAAATATGTTGCAGACCCATCTGGCACAGATTTACCAATCACATTAAGAAACTCACTATTCTTGAATTGCGATTGGTCAATTCCTGACGCTTGTCGTGTCGCTGCCGTGTGGTCTATAGAGTGTCTAAAATTGACGAGTCCAGGGGAAAAGCGATACGAGTTTTTTTCTAAATTATAGCTCTTATTTGTCCTCCAAATTCTATTAGTAATTAAAATGTCAAAGTACTGTAAATAATGGCACGACTCTTAGGTAAAAACAATATAATTTTATCCCTAAATATAATAAGCCTGATGTAACCTGATTCTTACATACAATAAAAAATTTGAAACCGGACTTCCAGCGTTTTCCCCTCGACTCATCAGATTCCTCACATCTTATAAATCTAATATTTTTTATAAAACTTCCAGGAATCTCAAGAAAACCACACATGGCCATACACAAATGGTTCCGTCCACAGCTCGCCTATTATCATAGCTAGCGAATACGAGTCAAAGGAGAAGACTCCTGAACCAGATAAAGTTGAACCGAAAGAACCGAGTCCAGAAAAAGAGGCATCCCCTGAACCAGCAGAACTGAGTCCAGAGAAAGATGCATCCCGTGAACCGAGCCTAGAAAAAGAGGCTACGCCTGAACCAGCAAAACTGAGTACAAAGAAAGACGCATCCCCTGAACCAACCCTAGATAAAGAGGCTACGCCTGAACCTAAAGAACCGACCCCAGAACCAAGCCCTGAAGAACTGACACCAGAACCAATAGAATCAGAGGAAGAATCACTAGAAAAAGAACCAGAACGTGGCCATCTTGAAGAAGATTTGCTGAAACTGTCTGAAGACATTAAAGAAAAGAAGGATAACTTGGCAAAGACCACAATAGACTTTTTGCACGAAGCAAGGGAAAATGCTGAGAAGACTGTGGAATTGCTGAAGGAGGCTTTGAAAGAAGATTCTCCAGTGCACGTGGAAGAAGAAGAAGACGAAGAAGAGGAAGTTGATCCTGATAAGGAAGTCAGCGTTAAGGTGAGTTTAGACTGATATGCACTTACACGAGAACTTGACGCAACTTTTATAAGCATTGACTTGTCTTCAGGTCGGGTGCCATCTTTTTCGCATAAAAATTACTGTCCCAATGTAATGTTACACATACAACTCTTTGCGCATAATTCTCCAGCTGAAACAGAAAGTATTTTCGAAAATATTTTGAATAGGTTGTGTAGAATAGGTTAGGTTAGTTTGTTTTATAATTTTTCAGAAATGTATTAGCACAATAACAATTATGCGAAATGAGTATTGTGCTTATCATTACATTAGGGCAATCAATTATTTATTATGCAACCCAATATAGACCCACTTGTCTTATGTGTTGCGTTTTTGTCATATTTTATGCGTCA
Source organism: Cydia fagiglandana (assembly GCF_963556715.1). Lineage (NCBI taxonomy): Eukaryota > Metazoa > Arthropoda > Insecta > Lepidoptera > Tortricidae > Cydia > Cydia fagiglandana. The sequence goes on from NC_085947.1 coordinate 1,763,951, forward strand.
ACTTTCTGGAGTTGTGTGGCCGACATAACAACCGGAAAAAATTGTACTTGTTATTTTCACAAAAGCTCGGAGAAATTATACATGCCTCGGTACATGCGCCACGCACACCTAGCCGCTTCCACCGTAACTTGTGTCATGGTTTTCTAAATCATGATCATACCAACACTTGCAAATGAACTTACGTTTCGTACCAAAATAAATAATTGTGATTGAGGTGTCTCGCAGGTCCTACAATAAGACTCATAAACACTTTTTTAGCAACAGAATAGTCAAAGCTCGGACTCGGACTTTCAGAGGACGTTGTATCGGCCCAAAGTGTCAACGAGTTTAAGAATACACTAGATAATCACATGCAAACTCTACTCGACACTGAAAACTCGGTTGATGACTCTGGATACAGGCATTATCAGTTATTTTAACTGCCCGCCTGCTTCACAAATGATAATAAATAATAATAAAATAACACTTATTTCCCACGTCATTAAGACGCGTACACAAATATTGAAATTTAAAAAAAAATCGCCAAGAATCGTGTATTCTGATTGGCTGGTGGCACAGGTGATGGGGATGGAGTTGACCGCGCACACGACGGGCCGCGCCGCCGCGCCCGCGCCCGCGCCCGCGCCCGCGCCCGCCGCCGCGGCCGCTCGCTCGGTGAGCTGCACGGTGCACATTGTTCAGACCGTTTATGACAGTGACAGTTGACCCTTTAACTTGCACGTATGTGTAGTTCCGACCGCTTAAGTGAGTCCTGCGCGGTACGGGGGCGACGGGGCGGGGGGCGCGGGCGCCGCACCCCCGCCGCCCGCGCCCCCGCCCCCCGCCCCCGCACGTCGCCCCGCCCCGTCGCCCCCGTACCGCGCAGGCGAGGACTCATTTAAGCGGTCGGTCTATAGTGGTAATTTGGTAAAGTACGGATGCAAAGCGCGAAGAATTTGGTCAATACCATCATGGGACAGCGATATAATTACGCGCGTGCGATAGAGATAGGAACAGACGGGTCATTGACACAATTCTTCGTGTTTTGCGTCCGTACTTTAGAAGTGTTTTCAAAAGCGGTTTATTTTTCTTCTGTTATGTTTATGTAGGAATACATTTCTTTTTTTTCTGGTCTACTTTAGAACATGTTTGCATAAAGAAACTAGGAAATAAAACCCTTTTGGATAACCGCTACATTTGTGTATGACATGTCACTTCAAAGAGTTTTAAACAGTAGAATTAATAAATCTATTACCACTTAATAGTCTAAAAATCAGTAGATTTCTCTATTCTATTTAATACGGGTTACGTATAACATTCCAAATTAATGAAAACAATCAAAATGCATACTATTTTTTATTATATTAACATTAAAATCTATCCAAAACACCTCAACATGTTAATAGTGAAACCAAATTGTTCTAAAAGTTTCAAAATAACAACATTAAATCCGTGAAATAACTTTTCTTCCTGTAGCGTAGTCGTAGTACATAAAACTGCTTATTATAAAGTACACAGAATATACCTATTCGCACTCTTAAAATTCTATAATAAAAATTAAAACAAATAAGCAGTTTTATTTAATTAACATGTCTCTTTAATTGGCTAACGTACCTTCCTTTTTTAATGCACCACTAAACATTCTGACGGATATAAACAGGTAAGTTTTTTCACTGTAGTTTTTCCGCCATTTTAGCTAACACAAAAAAATGTCAATTCAATATTTTTTTTAATATGTGCAGTCTAAGAATCTAATGTCCGACCCATTTCGTACCTTGTCACAGTGACAATAGCATGAGGTCTCGTCTCTAGCTACTTTCAAAAGGACGAGCCACACCGGCTTGCGTGTGCGTGACGTGCGCGTGTGCGTGCGCTAAAATGTTGGAGCCGCACACGCACACGTAACGCAAGCGGTGTGCCATTTCTCATAAGGATCTGTATACTACAACGCCGCACGCGCACGTGCACGTCACGTACACGCAGCCGGTGTGCACAGGCCATGATTGTCACTGTGACAAGGCACGAAATGGGTCGGAAATTAAATTCTTTGACTGTATATACCTATTTTATTCGATTTACTATTTAATTTGAATATTTTGCTTCCGTTGCTGTATTGCAATATCTATTGATTTTATACCGCTTTTGACCAAAGATTCTACAGCAATTTGTCTAGTCTTTGATTTAAAAAGTCATCGTAAACGGATTTTAAACAAAACGTAACTTTACCGTATCGGTTAAAAATATACAGCAAAGATTATTAAAGAGGTATAAAGTAAAAGAAAAAATCGTGTCTCGAATTTGACACCTGGCGGTCTAGCATAAGTTGCGTTCTCGCGCGCGAGTCCATACAAGTCACGCTAGATGTATGGAGTCGCGCGCGAGAACGCAACTCATGCTACCTGAAGAATCTATAGTTGTTAAAAGTTGACATTTCGCTGGCTCAATATTACAATGCTCCTCTACACGATGGGCCAACGCCGGCCACTCCAAGGGACGCAGCCATGCGGTAGAATGAGATAGCAATATCACTTGCTCCCTCTAACGCATAAATGCGTCCCTTGGAGTGGCCGGCGTTGGCTCATTGTGTAGAGGAGCCAATAAATTTGAACATTGTCACAGTGACATTAAGTCGAATTTCAACTATCTTGAAAATGTAACATAGAACCATTAGTCTAATAAAACATGGTCTTCTCTTCCCAGAGTGACACAAGCCTACGTCACAATAACATTGCCACTTTATATAGCGCTATCGCATATTATCACATAGCGCTGTCGCATGATGACGTAGGCTTGTGTCAGTCACGTGACCACGAAAAGACGGGAAGAGAGTACCAGGCGGAGTATATTATTATACCATGCATATAACCCTGTAATATTGGGCCAGCGATTTGACGATGCACCACAAAACGCACGGCGCAATACCATCGCCCACACTGTTAACTGTCCATTAGTAAACCTTATTACAATAGGCATAAGGTCTACCAATGGACAGTTAAGAGTGTTGCCGTTTGTAAAGCGCCATCTTTATTAGGGGACACGATTTTTGTACACTTTACATCGCTTCCATAATCTATAACTAGCTATAAAAAAATAATTGTAACTATGATCCGTTGTACCAACTTACAACCAAAAAGCGACCCTATCCCACTGATATAACGTCCATATTGCAGCACGAGGCCGACGAGGTGAAGTCTATATTCCTGGAGACCCATATCCCGCAGCAGTCCAGGGTGCTGGTAGCCGATTTCGAAGACAGAGCCAAGCCGCACAAGAAACATGAACCGGTCAGTCTTTACAACACAAACAGTAACGAGCCAAGTTTAGCGCAGATGGCGGTGAAATCGCTTCACTTAATTTTAGGACGATTAATTTTTTTTTATTTATATAACAAAACACAAAGTACAGTGTTACCTATAATTAAACTTTCGCCAAACTGTAATGATTCTCTGTTTTTCTTTACTATTAATTTCTTTCATTTACTAACTATCTCTATACTCGTATGTCATGCATTAAGAAAGGACGTAACGATCCCCTTACTGCTGTCAAACATCAGCAGTGGACAGACAATTCCTAACTTCGGGCAAACTCGACTCCGTTTGGCTCAGCATTGCTCCGAACAATTATTAGGGTTGACACAACTTGACGTCCCTTTGCTTGCACGACCACAGATAAAATAATTACTTGATTTTTGACAACCCTAAATATTCGAAAGGGATAGTGCCATAAGTTACGAAAGGGATATCATGATTGACCCTGAATCGCTGTCAAACTTCGGTTTTGTAGGAAGTGTCCTTTCTGTACGGTAGTACTATTACTTATTCTGTGACATCAGTTTCGTTAGGCTGTGAAAATTCTTTGATTTATTCAAACACGGTCTAACAAAAACTAATGTTTTAAAATGAGTCTGTTGTACTACCAGACCCATCTTCTTCTTTCCTCGCGTTATCCCGGCATTTCGCCACGGCTCATGAGAGCCTGGGGTCCGCTTGACAACTAATCCCATTTGACGTAGGCACTAGTTTTTACGAAAGCGACTGCCATCTGACCTTCCAACCCAGAGGGTAAACTAGGCCTTATTGGGATTAGTCCGGTTTCCTCACGATGTTTTCCTTCACCGAAAAGCGACTGGTAAATATGGTTGTACTACCAGACCCATATTCTATAGAAATGTTATCGTCTTCCCATGCATTGTACCCTGCTGCTATAGTAATTCGCCACTCTTAACAATAAGGCTTCAATTGGCTTGTTTCTTTCTGATTTGTTAGGAGTGGCCAAACTATGTAGTCTCATTCTATGGAACTTGCTAACTATGTAAACAAACCGCCATATTGAAATTGTCTCTGAATGAATTTACTAGCGACTTTTGTTTACATAGTTTACAGTTTACATGTTCTATAGAATGACACTTTAGTGGACAATAACTAATTAACTATAGCAGTCACCCTATAACGTACGCAGCGTACGGCGCCAATCGAGGACCAAGACCTAAATAATTTACAAGTAAACATTTCTTTTCAGGCGGTGGTCAGCGGCAAGATGACGCTATCTCTGATCCAAGACGCGCCCCAGGAGGAAGACTTGCCTGAAATCGACCCAGGTAAGACCTTATCATGCTTACGTAATGTCAAATCTTAGGTATGGCCTAATATTATGGGGCAACAGTATAAACGTTACAAGAGTATTTCACCTTCAAAAAAATGCTTGCGCGCACTACGGCGCTAAGCAAACTGACTCTTGTCGACCAATATTTAAAAAAAAAATGATATTAACACTTCATTCACTTAACATTAAATTTATGATAGGCTGAAAGTGGAGATACTGTAACTGTTTCTAGAATTAGATCTTTTATGTACACCCATTATTTTAACAAATAAATATCTCATTTTATTTCCAATTCCAGTAGGTAGGCGATATACGCTTTGCTTCGTCTAGTTTCTAGGAGTGGTACACAAAAGTTGCCCTTATTGACAGTACTATCGCTTTTCGTAGAATCGACAATGGATGACTTCACCACAGCTAGCGCCATGACCCAGCCGGTTGCAGAGGTATTTATCTATTTATATTTAAATTATTAAGGTGTATTGGGATTATTTCAGCAACGGAATAATTTCTTAAATTATAGGTACGTCGTTTCTAAAAGTACGGAATAGATAAATTGCTAAAAATAGTATAAATTAAATAAAAAAGTTAAATCTATCATTCTAGCGCCCAATCGTAACGGAAGTGACGTCGCACAGGAAGTAAGCGAGAGTAGTTGCCGTTTCCTATTATAATTATTGACGTTATTTTTTTAAATTAAATATTAAAATCAAACTTAGTTTTATAAATTGCCACTTTTATTTTCCTTTATGTCGCAATCATTATAGATTATTTTTTATTTGATATAGGTTGGTAGTCTTTATTTTTGTAGTGCTTAAGTGTATACTGCATGCGTAAAAGTCAATCCATAAAAAAAGTAACGCGAAACACTATTTCATTCAGTGTTTGTAAAAATGTGTTAAAATTGTCATTTAAATATAATCAACCCTCACGATCGTATCAAACCGGGTGTAAAGGGTTATGTTATAAGCTATACAATAATATATGAATCGCGTTACTCTTGTCCTGGAATGACCTATGGTGCATTGGGTTAAATGCGAAGGCGGGGTAATTCCGAAACTGGCAAATATCTATTAAACTAGAAACACTTTCTACTGTAGCAACAGTACGCACGTTGCCATGTAAGCGTTGCGTTTAGTAAATATTTGCCAGTTTCGGAATTATCCCGCCTTCGCATTTACCCCAATGCACCCTATAAGAACTTTGAGCCGAAATATGCTTTAAATTTACTTGAATTACAAATATGTAGTAACTGATGGCAGATGAAGATTCTATCTCACTTCTACACATCGTCGCATCTCTGTCATCAGCCATTAAGTTCAGGAAGCTGTAAAAACTCTTTATTCGTCCCTTCACCCAGAGATTCTCTGCCCATTCATTTTGATAACAAAAGTATTGTCGAGGATTGTGGGCGTATCATACTATCTGCAGCACATCAGAACCTTCAATCGTGGATGACGAGGGCCTTCAATGAAATACTATGTTCAACTCACAATCTTTACTGCACAAGACTCATTACAAATCACAGCACGCGATTCGTTTCTTATCTTAAGCAAACCAGTAACCTAGAAATTATAAGAAATAAAGAAATTATTATTATTATTTAATCAATATTATTTTCTGTATACAGAAAGAGGGGGAATCGTCAGGCGAGGAGATCGAAGAGGAAATAGAGATAGAGATTGAGGAGGAAGATGATGATGATGAAGCGAATGAGGAGCTGAAAGAGCAGAAATGAACTGATTTACTCTAGTCGTTGGAACTATCTGATTTGAACCTTATTATACATACGCATACGGTTGTTATTTGCTTATACTATAATTTGTTAACATTTTTGATCCTGCTTTACTTCTGCTTGAGATATAATTTGATTCGTATATTATAATAATACAGTGGAATTGTGTTTATTACGTTTTCAGGTTAACCATAGTCTGTCAAACAAAGTTAGGTGAAATAGGCGCGAAATTCTAATTGTCTATAGGACGATAACCCTTAGCGCCTAATTTTTTTCAATTTGCCGCCTCTACTGACGGAAATGGCTTGACAGACTATAGTTATCGTGCCTCTGCTTATAACAATCTTTAAGATATTAATTTTTATACTAAGGAGCAAGGAAAAGGTTTACATAGAAAAGAAATTTACATAGAAAGCTACCTACTTGTTTTTATTGCTTTTAAGTGGTATTTACCTTATGGTGGAGCCTTATCAAATACATAATAATAGGTCGTCATCATCTGTGTTATCATATTGTTCCTAAAAGTTTAAGTACGCGGCAATTGCAGTATTTTTAACAAAGTCAGGTTTGAAGATTTAAAACCGAATTTAAACCTTGTGCAACTGTAATTAGGTTTCAATTTCAACGTAATCGATTGTGTTTAATGTTGCCAGTCTTAAAAAATAGTGAATTTATTATTCGTGTTCAAATGTTATTTATGTGCCAAATTTCCTTCCAAACTTTAGTACATTTTTAAAGCTTTTTAAATAAATATTTTTAAATATACTTGAAAGTCTGTAATTTAGCCAAATTTTTTCGACGCGTTCACATACGTTTAAAATTATTAAATAGTTATTTGATTTTTAAATACTTAAGTTTTTGTTGACTTGAGTGACGAAATATATATTTAATAATATATTGAAATATACAAATTTGCTCCTGTAGTCTAGTTAAAGTACACTTCTTTACGATGTAAAAATAAAAATAATGACATTAATTACCTTAATACTCGGAATAGCAATCGTAAATTAATTACCTATCTGTCAATATTTTATAATTAATTGTAAACGTATTTACAATGTATTTTATTTAAATTATGCACTTCAGTGTTTGAAATAGCAATAATTGTGCATTTAAGAGTATAATTATTTTGTTAACATTTTTATTATTTTACCATAATCCTCTATACATGAGAAATATTTTTTTATTTTTTAAAGTGTTGCCAGATAGAAAAGTCAAGTTGCTTGTCATGTTATATTAATTTTATTTAATATACTATGTATTTGATTGTGTATTTTGTATTGTGCAAGACCATTATACACCTATTAAATAAAAAAAATATTATAAAATAAAATGAGAATCGGACTCCCAAAAATAATAACACACCTTTTTTGCTTAAAACATTCCCTTTCTCATTCTTTCACAAATAATGTAATGTTTTTATGATCATATTTTTTGTCAATTGTTTTACACAAGTATAATCTACTTGTTTATTTATAGAATTAGTAATGTTAATGTTATTTTAACATTTTTGTCGTAGCATTTTGTTAATATCGCGCGACTAAGATTTTGTACCTTAAAAATTTAAGATCTAAACGGCAAAACGTAATTCAAGACCAAAAAAAGTAAGAAATGTTGCCACTTTTTTAGTAGCGCGTCTTGTATTATGTAAAAGTAAGTAACTAAAAGTACTTTTTGAAATTGCAGGAGTAATATTACTAATAAATAAATTATCTTAGCGTGATTATTTATCAAAATGAATTTACTATTTTACAAACAAATTACTGCAATGGCAACATTGTCTTAATTTTTTTGGTCTTGAATTACGTTTTGCAATATAGTTATAGACTAAAGTAGGTGTGAAGTGTTGGGAGTAGGTAGGTAAATAGTAATTCGTTCTTTAGGTACAGAATTTAGTTGAAATAGCGATGACCAGTTTTTTAGTTGTTTAAGAAATAAATGAGATTAACATACAATGTTGTTTTCTTTCTACCTAGTACCCATCATAATCTTTGAGCCTATCACATATATTTTGGAGTTTTTTGCGCATCTTTCCACGCTTCAAACCAAGAGGAGTGAATGCTTATATTTTTTGTAGTGGACATAGCATTTTGCACAAATAAAATTTGCCATATGAAGATTTATTAATAAAATATATTTACAATTGTGGCTATTAGCTTATTATCAAAGTTAATTTTAGCCTCTTTTTATTAATTTTAGTTATCTTAGAATGGACAATATAATTTTACCGTTCATGGGGCGTCTCAGTTTCTTCTTAAATGGAGTTCAATAGAAAAGACAATAATTGAACAAATTTACCCTAATTGCTTTGTAATATCGCTCTTTTTGTGGACAACCATATATTTACAAATTCTGTCATATTTGTTCACATTATTTGTCTTTTCTATTCTACTTTAGGTCTGTTATTCAATAAAATAAAAAACAATTGATCTTCGTTTATTATTTTACTTAAATTAATTACAAGCTGTTCATATTTACACTACACCAATAAGTTCTTCTATTTAATGACCTGAAATAGAAAACAACATCATTAGTACTTATATTTTTTTTGTATAAACAAGCTATAATTATGTTGTACTTTACTGACCATTTCAGCATAAAAGTCTTGCATACAAGTAACTTGCATTTAAGCACAGAAGAAATAATAGTACTACCATACAGAAAGGACACTTCCTACAAACCCGAAGTTTGACAACGGTTCAGGGTCAAATCATGCTATCCCTTTCTAATATGTGGCACTATCCCTTTCTATTTAGGGTTGTCAAAATTCGATTATCTTATCTGTGGTCGTGCATGCAAAAGGAAGTTAAGTGGTGCCAACCCTAATAATTGCTCAGAGCAATGCTGAGCCGAGTTCGACCGAAGTCAGGAGTGTCTCCCCATTGATTTAAGTACGGTCAGCCAAGAAAGTGGTCTACCACTTTTCGACTCTATCAATCAGATGATAGAGTCAAAAAGTGGTAGACCACTTTCTTGGCTCACTATACCTATCTACCTTATGCATAGGCGTACGCATGGTAGGGCAAGTTGGGCAACTTGCCCCACCCTGGTCTGTGGTCTGAAAGATATTGAACCTTTTCATAAGTTACTGATTGGATTTATTTATGTTTTTGACAATTATAATAAATGTCAAAAACATTAACAAGTAATAATATCTTCCAGTAGACTGTCCATAGCAAATAATATAATGATCAATAGCTATTAGGTTGATAAATATAATAGGGACAAATGAACATCTGATTTTGATTCTCAACTCAATAATAACCCTTGTAACACTTACCTGCAAAATGCCTAAATAAGTATCTATTAGATTGGCTAGAATGGCATGTATAAACTGGGTAACTTGTAAATCTAACAAAAATAATAAAAGCCACAAACTATTCAATAAAACTTGAACATGCTCACCAGTGGACCAGGTCTTGTATTCAAGGACATCTTTAGCCATAGTGAAGTCATTTTTGGCTGAGATAGCATTCTGGTGGGCAGTGCGGTTGTCTGGGAAGAATGTCCAGCCTTCTTCCACGCCAGTCTTCTTTATGATCGCCGCTACTCCGAGCAGCACTGCCGCGGGCACTCCGATAGTGATCGATCTCTGCCAAGCTCCAAACACAGAGCCAGCCGCTACTCCTCCCAAGAAATAGTTGATCTTATCGTTCTTTCCCCTGATATTCTGAGCGACATTGGCAGTGACAGTGAATGCTGCAGCCATACCAACTGCGGGGCCGACGTAGTACGCCAGGCGACCCACAGTACCCGCTAAACCCTTGGGATGCGAAAACATGAGGACGTCGAATACCCCCAGACCGAGCCCGGACATAGTAGCATATTTGGATGTCACAAACACTTTTTTGAAAATGTCCTGCCCTTCGGGCGTGTCGTAATATTTGTAATTTAGCATGGCTCTATTTATTCGGAGATTTTTCGGTGAAGTAGTTACACAACTTGCTATTGCGCGTTTCGAGAGATAGCTTCGCTAATCATTGTTTGACAGCTGCACAATTAAATAAATGAAATGTAGTTAATGTAATGAATAACATAAAAAAAATAGGTATAGCTACAGAGAAATATCTTTTTTGTAATATCTTAAAATTTGGTGTTAATTTTAATAAGGAATAATTAATAATCCTAATTAATCTTTACGCTACAAAAGTTACGAATAGTGGTCGCAATCTTTGTAAATGCTAGTCGTTGACGTCTATGAAAGCGTTCGAATATTTAAATACTTTAAGACAGTACTAGAAGTTAAAATCAAAGAGATAATAGATTAAGCATTTACATTTAATTTATATTAACTCAATTTTAGATTTGTGAATTGAATAAGATAATTTTAACGATGAACTCAAGACAAAGGCAAAGCATTTATTTATGAAAACTATGTTGCAAAACTGACAGAATTCTGAACGCTCCTTAAGTTGGCAACATAATCGTCGACACCGTCATTTTTCTCATTTGTGTCAAAAGTGCTAAACATGGCGGCGGACGGTGACGAAGTGATTAGTGATCAGGAAAAAGTTAGAATCGTTTCAGATTTTATTCTCCATTCGCCGCCCGGTGAATTCAATGAGGTGTTTAACGATGTGAGGGTGCTATTGAATAACGATAGCCTATTGAAGGAGGGCGCGAGCGGGGCGTTCTCACAGTACAACAAGGACCAGCTCACGCCCGTGCGGCTGGAGGAGGCGGAGCTGCACACTCTAGTGACCGATCACAACGAGCTAAGCGGAGGACGGTTCTTCGATCCGCGGAATAAGCGCTCGTTCAAATATGATCACCTGCGTAAGGAGGCTTCCGAGTACGAGCCCTACGAGCCAGATCGCGTCGCGGAGCCGTGGCGCGCGGCGCTGGACGAAGAGCTGACAGCGTACGTGGCGGCACACTACAAGCACGGCGCCAGCCTTGTGGTGGGGCGCGCGCTCGAGTCAGGTGCCGTGTCGCTCGTTGCCTGCATCGAGGACCACCAGTTCCAACCCAAGAACTACTGGAACGGCCGCTGGCGCTCGGTGTGGTCGCTGACCGTGGGCGGCGGCGCCGCCGAGCTGCGCGGCGTGCTGCGCGTGCAGGTGCATTACTACGAGGACGGAAACGTCCAGTTAGTCAGCTCGAAAGAGGTCCGCGCGCCCATAGTCGCCAATAGCGAGACTGCGACTGCCAAGGAGTTCGTGAAACTGGTCGGCGAGGCCGAGAACGCGTATCAGACCGCGATATCCGACAACTACAAGACGATGAGCGACACGACGTTCAAGGCGCTGCGGCGACAGCTGCCCGTGACGCGCAGCAAGATCGACTGGGCGCGGCTCGTGTCGTATTCCATTGGCAAGGAGCTGAAGAGCCAATGATGTCTCGCCGCTGCGCTCTGAGCCGCAGCGGGCGCTCCGCGTCTCTGTACATATTCGCGTAAGAGTAAATCTTGTTCAAATGTTTACGGGCTCCGGTTCTCCGGTGCGTATTTATCTATGATTATATAGAGAAATCGCTATCGTAACTGTTAAATTTTATTGCATTTTGTTACTGAAAGCAAGGTATCACTGACAGTTTTGAGTGACTGGTTGTGGTCTTACGTCTTAATTTGGTAATTGTTGCAAGAATATTAAAAGGCTTATGGTACTAGGATGATTTAAATGTCAGTATTTATACTAAAGACCTGTAGAGATCGTACTGACATAAACATATTAATAACAAGGTCAGACTGCCACTTAGTATATGTGTCATTTCATGACCAAAAGTTAAATTTCATTGGTTGTTTGTAAGGCTATGTGCATAAAAATACAATTAGAAATCACCCTTATTAGCAACAAATGAAGTAATCACTTTTAGTCAGAAATGTAACAGGTATTACCTGCCTTTAAATTAAGTATGACTCATAAGGTGGGTCAGCAATTAATCTGGGATTGTATTTGATTATGTGTATGATTTACATTTAATGTTTGCTTTAACACTTCAGATTATTTTTGTAAACAATTAAATAGGTAGAAAAGATATGCCTGATAATATAACAATGCAGCAATGCTTTTATGTCTAACTTAATTCCACTAACAGAGTTTTGTGCATTTAACAAAAGCTTAAAGATTAACCTCTCATGTGCCGGGATTATTTTTTGTAATAGTTTCCGGAATTTTCTAATTCGCGGATCCGTGTTCCGGCATTCAAGAGCGAGACCTAATATAATATTCATACTATTTTTGTGATGCAACTGGAATCAAAAGTACATGAAATATTAATGATTAATGATATAAAATAAAAGTCAGATCTTTACAGGGCTGAAGTGTCAAACTATTTAGCTGATGGAGAGGTCAGAAACATTGTTATGTGAGCAATATGAACAAATTCTTCTATTACTTTATGCACATTGTCAATTATCAGTAAATATTAGTTTTTATTATATCCAATTGTAAAGAGCATAAGAGCATAGCTAATTATTTCACATTTTTACAGCAAAAGTGAGAAAAGACATCAATGCTAAGAGATTAACAGTCAGAAAACAAATGTTTTTTTTACTTTTATGTAGAGCCCGCCTCGTTATAAATAATTTTCTGTTGGCTAAATAAAATTATGGCATTTAAGAAGTTAATGTTGCTCGCATGACAGGGCCTACAGAGTGTATTGAAAATCTGCTTCGTCTATCTTCCTCTGTTGCTTGAATATGTAAGTAACAGAAAATTGATGATTATTTTAATATCTATGTTAGCGGTAGACAGCAAGGAGCTATAGATGGTTTCAATGGTGCATTTAATTATAGTTAATTAAAAAAATTGTCCATGTAGCTTTAAAGCCACATTGAGCATAATTAATCCAATATTTTTCAATACAACGGGAGAGTTGCTCAAGCGATGGAAAATTCAGTAAATTATTGTCCGTACTTTGCTTCGAGAGGAAGCAAACATTTCTTTTTATAAGTAATTATATGCCGGTAAGGATTATTTTGTAATTATTATAATTATTTTAATAAAGAACGTACATTTAAAATTCAAGTATTCTGTAATGTATGATTGAATTCATTTGAATAAAAATATATATTAAAATGTTGCTAACTATTGTTTCCTTTTATTTTGTTCATGGTTCAGTCAGCAGCAGCAGTTGCTAAGCGGGCGAGGTGTTCAAAATGATATTGACGCGACTTTATTGTTAAGAGAATAAGAGCGTGTCAAGGTAATTTTGAACACCTCGCCCGCTTAGCAACTTCTGCTGCTGACTGTTCAACATTTCCTGGTTTATTGAGAACGGTTTGTAGTAGCAGGCGTGGCTTACTCTCCGCGATTTCGTAGCTTTGCTACAGGTAGCTAAAAGTACATCTGTTCGACTCCAATTTTGGGGTTTGCCATAAGCCGCGCCTGGCGCTGTCGCCACCTAGCGGCCATATCTGTGCTGATCGTGACAGACGCGTTTTGTTAGAGAGTGAGTCTTCTGTACCTAGTAACTACTATTATTTATTCTGTGGTAGTAGTAATAAAACACTTTATTGTACAAAAATCAAAACAAAACAGGAAAGATATGTTATCTTGGTTATTAGTACGAAGGGATAACCCTTTATGGAGTTTAAGGGATCTCTTTCAGTTAACCTTTGAACAATTGAATGAAAACTGGAGACGGTAGATATCGCGAAAAAAAGATTTGGCAGTTTCATACCTTTTGGCCGGTCCATTGTATGGGGAGGGTAAATTTTTTCGCGATCGCGAGTTTGGTCCTATAGTAAAAGTTGCTCAGTATAATCCCAAAACCTCTCTGGCAACGGGAAGGCACTTTTTTTTGGCACCGTGTATAAATATCAAATAGGTAATGACTGGTCATAATGACTTACTTTGGTTGTTATTGTTATGTTAAAAATAGTAAATTTTTGTGGTTGTTAGGGAATTACTGCTAGGTAAGTTTTCCTTAAAATTGCTTACCAAATGGTTTGCCTCGAGGCGTATTATATTACCTACTCGTATAGTGTAGTATATTTACAACAGTGGTATATTACTTATTTTTACTGAATACAGGCTGCTTTTCCAATCCCGCCTTAGGTACCCTTTTTTTTGACGGAGTGGGAATGCTTTGCACGGTGTGAGAGAGGGGGAGAATTTGGCCCTACCCACTAAACCCACTCCGGCGTTTTACCACCACACTGGGATGGATGACATTCCACCACGGCGCCCTCTGCGCCATATTTTGGAGGTCATACTGAGCAACTTTTAAGTACCTAGTATTACTATAGGACCAACCCTGAAAACCTAGGAAATATGGGACCAACCAGAATCATTTATACCTACCTATATACACACACGAAAACAAAGAAATCTATAAGTAATACAGAATACAAAGTTATCTCTTCCCGTATTATGCAGTTCTGTTCTATCTTCCTGGCGATAACGTTATCGTATCGGTGGTATTTAAGTTCTGTTAGTGTTGTGTGTAGTTTCACTGGCTATAGTGGCTATATGGTTTTGGATACGTACGATCACGATTGTCATTCGTCTTCGCCTCTCTTTGAAATACCTTTTTACCCTTTGACCGCCATATAATGCTGTGGACCTCATCGGAAAGGCCAACGACGGCTACAGCCGTCAGATACGCCAATACAATTGGGACTTACGCGGGACTCCGTAAAGTTCAATTTCGCTTAAATAATCGTGACCGCCTGGCGTCCGGGCCACGGCATATTTCTTCGCCCTCTGGCGTTGAAAGGGATAGAACGAAATACATTTACATATATGTATGGTAAGGATCCTGACCGAATTTTCTCTTCTTTTTCATTGAGCAGAGTGGCGCAGTGGAAGCGTGCTGGGCCCATAACCTAATAAAACTTCAAGGTGGGTTGTAAATGAACTGTCGTGAAAATCTCGTTTTTTGAGATATCGGCACTTTTATAAGAATCATGTAGGGCTTAGATGGTTGATTCTTTATCATTTTTCACCATGCCTGTCACGTTCTAACAAATATGTAAGTGCGAAAGAGACGCATGGCATGACAGGTGATAAAAATTCGACCATGATACCGCTTCTGGTACCTAAATATAAAAATACCGATATCTCAAAAACTATTATGAGATTTAATTAAAGGTAAAATAATTTTGCTTAATCTTTTAGCCCAGGGGTCTCCAAACTTTTTTACCTGAGGGCCATATTGCGCCTCAGAATTTTCGCGCTGGTCACCGTCGGCGCCGAGGGGGCGAGGGGAGGGTGTATCTGGCTGCTGCTGTTAGGGCTGAGCACCTGGAGCCTGGCTCCCGCGGGCCTGATTGGAACGCTGGCGGCGGGCCGGATTGGAACGCTTCGCGGGCCGGATTTGGCCCGCGGGCCGGGGTTTGGAGAGCCCTGTTTTAGCCCATTCGTCTGTTCGATAAGCCCTTTAAGTCTTGGCGTTGGTTTTAGGGACACTCTGTATACTTTTGAAGCTGACTGTAGGTCTATATACAAGTGACTGTACCTATAAAAAAATATAAACTGATAAAATTGGTGTGCTTTCACATTTACGTAACACAATTACGTAAAACCGATGGGAATTCAGATTACTAGATGACTGGGACAAGTTATTAATATCTGGGCTTATATTTATAATTAGCTGCATTCAGCGGCGGCAATGAAAAGTAGGGTTTGACGACCGGTCTGGCCTAGTGGGTAGTGACCCTGCCTATGAAGCCGATGGTCCCGGGTTCGAATCCTGGTAAGGGCATTTATTTGTATGATGATACATCTGTATCATCATACAAATAAATGCCCTTTTTGTTCCTGAGTCATGGTTGTTTTCTATATATTTAAGTATTTATATATTATATATATCGTTGTCTGAGTACCCCCCCCAACACAAGCTTTCTTGAGCTTACCGTGGGGCTTAGTCAATTTGTGTAAAAATGTCCTGTAATATAATATAATATAATATATTAGGTATAATGACATAAATAGGTTCAGATCAGACTCAATGACTACTTATGAGTAATAATTTTTAAGAAAAAAAAACCGACTTCCATGGGGGCCGATGAAAGATTATTGTAGATGGTACACTATGTAGAAAAGGAGGTAAAACCACCCACTTTTCTACTAGCATTTCGCATCTGTATAATGGCTCCTCTACAGGATGGGCCAACGCCGGCCACTCCAAGGGACGCAGCCATGCGGTAGAATGAGATAGCAATATCACTTGCTCCCTCTAACGCATAAATGCGTCCCTTGGATTGGCCGGCGTTGGCCCATCGTGAAGAGGAGCCATGAGGGTCGTAGTTCTAGCCTAACCTAACCCACTCCTCAGATAGCAGTTCGGTTCTGTGCGGCTCGCAGTTCGAACCTAATCAAACCCACTTTTTAAGTAGCATTTCGTTTCTGTAAGGCTCGCAGTTCTAACCTAATCCTTGTTCGGTTCTGTGAGGATCAAACCTAACCTAACCCACTTAATGGCGCATGCCGTGCGGTGTACGGGGGTTTAAGCGGGAGGGGCTAGTAAGATTGGTCGTCATCATCGTCATCATCATCGTACTTTATACCTACATTAATTTTATGGTAGGTAATCATAGTTGTTTATTTAATTAAGGTATCATAGTGGTTTTCTGGGTCAAGGTCCGGGTCCGAGTCCGGGTCCGAGTCCGGGTCCGTATCCGGGTCCGAGACCGGGTCCGAGTCCGGATCCGAGGCCGGGTCCGAGTCCGGGTCCGAATCCGGATCCGAGTCCAGGTCCGGGTCCGAACCGGATCCGGGTATGAGTCCGAGTCCGGGTCCCAGTCCAAGTCAAAATCGAAATTCGTAATCACCAAACGTGTACCATGCGTCATTGAAGAGTTCTGTTCTGGTCATCATCAGCAGTTTCACTTCATCAAATGCGACAGTTTTTAATGTAAATGCTTGATTTTATGATGAAAATACAAAAAAATCTATACGTATGCCTTTAATATTTGAGGAGTTCCCTCGATTCCTTATGGATCCCATCATCAGAACTCGAGCTTGACAAAAATGTGGCTTAAAAACTTAACTTGCTTAACGAACATAACGAAAAGGAAAAATCGCCAAACGTGAACGATGCGTCGTTTAAGAGTTCTGTTCTGATCATCATCAGCAGTTCCACTTCATCAAATGCAACAGTTTTTAATGAAAATGCTTAATTTTCTGATGTAAATACAAAAATCTCTATACGCATGCCTTTAAGATTTGAGGAGTTCCCTTGATTCCTCATGGATCCCATCATCAGAACTGGAGCTTGACAAAAATGTGGCTTAAAAACTTAACTGGCTTAACAAACATAACGACGAGGACAAATCGCCAACCGTGAACTATGCGTCGTTGAAGAGTTCTGTTCTGATCATCATCAGCAGTTCCACTTCATCAAATGCAACAGTTTTTAATGAAAATGCTTGATTTTCTGATGTGAATACAAAAATCTCTATACGCATGCCTTTAAGATTTGAGGAGTTCCCTTGATTCCTCATGGATCCCATCATCAGAACTCGAGCTTGACAAAAATGTGGCTTAAAAACTTTACTTGCTTAACAAACATAACGAAGAGGACAAATCGCCAACCGTGAACTATGCGTCGTTAAAGAGTTCCGTTCTGATCATCATCAGCAGTTCCACTTCATCAAATGTCACTTTTTTGGGTGTATATGCTTGATTTGTTGATAAAAACCCAAAAATCACTATATGTATGCCTTTAAGATTTGAGGAGTTCCCTCGATTCCTCATGGATCCCATCATCAGAACTGGGTTTTGACAAAAACGGGACCAATCTGTATGCATATACATTCAATCAAAAAAAGATTTTTCAAAATCGATCTAGTAATGACGGAGATATGGAGTAACAAACATAAAAAAAAATAAAAAAAATAAAAATAAAAAAAAACATACAACAGAATTGATAACCTCCTTCTTTGAGATTTGGAAGTCGGTTAAAAATATTAACTTAAACTAGCACAGCGATCACCAAATTCCATACAATCCTTCCCTCGAAAAGAACGAGGCCAAAGCCAGCCACTTTGATAACTTGAAGAGTTTGTAGACCCTTGATCTAGCAGTTTGACAGAAAGATTTGTCTATAATATCTTCTTCTTCTACCTAGCGTTATCCCGGCCTTTGCCAATTTATTTATTTGGGGAATTTAGGGAGAATTGTCTATAATATATTAATTATCATATATTATGTAGGTAAAGTCAGCAGTAGAAGTTGCTAAACGAGCGAGTTGTTCAAAATTTTATGATCTTGACGCGACTTTCTTGTTAAGAGAATAAGGGCGTAACGTGTCAAGGTAATTTTGAACACCTCGCCCATTTAGCAACTTCTACTGCTGACAAACTAGCACTACCTGACTCTAATTATGTACACTTCAACAAAAGTTTAAGTAATAATGCAATTAAAGTATATAATAAGTTGACCAAAGATATACAGGAATGTGACGATATGAAATTATTTGACATGAAAGTGAAAGAATATTTTATAAATAGGCCATATTATTCTATTGACGAATATTTTGCTAATGTATTAAATTAAGCTGACATTATCCATTATTATTATTATTTTCTTCTGTTTGTTTGTTTTACTTGTGTTGTTTATATTTAGTTTTATTCTTTGTATATATTGTTGTGACTTATTATTATAAGTGAAATTAACTGTATAATTTGCATGCATGCAACTGTGCTTTTATAGCAAATAAAATTTGATTGATTGAGTGCTGCTGCTGACTGTACGACAGTTAGTCAGCGACAGTTAAAGAAATATTCTATTATTTATTATTTTTGTCAAATGAATAATTTTGAAATTTATTTCTTTAGATTTGTTTTATGAATACAATTTATTTATTTATATAGCTTATATAATATATATAGAGTTTGCACGACGGATCCGAAATATATGGGAAGATCCGCGGATCCGGATCCAGATCCGGATAATTTCATACACTTCGGATCCGGATTGCAAACCCCAAATATATAGGTACGCCTGAAAAGGAGTGGGTCAAAAAATAGCACTAGCCTGGGTATAAAATCGTATAATCACAGCCTTCATACAAGGGCGGCGGATTCACAATGTTGCTTACGACTAACACGACTAAGGGCTCATGCAGGGACTCCAGTGGCCTATTTTATAAAGCTACAAGCTACAATTTACAAGCGGAAGTCTCGTTCTAACACATAGGGTTAGAAAGAGACTTCCGCTTGTAAATTGTAACTTACTTCATAAAATGTGACGTCCCACGGTAAAGGTACCTTATATGGCGGCTGGCGCTTACGCTATTATTAACGTCGCTCCAATATTTTTGCGGCGCTATGCGACGTAAGCGCCAGCCGCCATAAGGTACCTTTTGCCGTGGAACGTCACAAATAGGCCACAAAAATCCACTGAGATTATATAATAAATACTCTTAAACTATTTATTTACTAGTAAAGGACAAGTTTTCCTTATTTAATAAATTAATAATATTTTAAACGAAATAATTTAGGTATAATCCTTTAGTAACGTATCTTCCCGGAAAATGAGTAAATTTTTTAAACATTTAGTTATATTAGCGACATCTATGTAGCTTCAGGTAAACTAAACATGTAAACAGTTCACAGAGTCGTGAAATTGGTGGTTATTTAAGTGCACAATGTAATCGTTAGATGGCGCTAATATCAAACTTAGTTAATTCAGCAGACAACATATATAATACCTTTTCATTAACTTCCATATAATTTTATCAACTAAATTGATATTGGACTCCTGATATAGACACAATTTTACTGAAGAATTTTAGCAGGGATCTACTCACAATTTAAAACTATCAGTCTAGCGCTTATACACGTATCTATGCCTAGGTTCAGAATATATGTAGTAACTGTAGGGTGGGTAGCTGTAGAACGCCTTTGGGCTGGCTTGGACAGACGGGAAGGCTGCGTTAGGTGCTGTAAAATATAAACATGACAATATTTTAGTGAGTCCAAACCGTGAAAGAGTCGACCGGGATAAATGCAAGTACCTTATAGCACAGAATAAATAATAGTACTAGGTACAGAAGACTCACTCTCTAACAAAACGCGTCTGTCACGATCAGCACAGATATGGCCGCTAGGTGGCGACAGCGCCACGCGCGGCTTATGGCAAACCCCAAAATTGGGGCCGACCGGATGGAGTTTTAGGTACTTGTAGCAAAGCGACGAAATCGCGGAGTGAGCCACGCCTGCTTATAGTAAGGGGTTGTTACATCTATTTATTTTTTAAACAACGTGAATTTCAAGAGTTTCTGTCATCTATTGATAAAAATCATGGGGGCTAGCCAATTGTTTGCGCTGGAGCGAACGAAAAGCTAATGTCTCTCTGTCGCACTTATATGGAAGAGTGATAGAGAGACATTATCTTTCCCCAATGTCCTCATTCTCATCGATTCCGCTACTGTAGCGGAATAATCGCTCTTCCATATAAGTGCGACTGATCATGTTCATAATTTTTTTTTGGTCATAGGATCATGCATTTACTTTACAACTCTTTACTTGTTACTTACCCGTAATAGGAGGGACCGATACAAAATTCGGAGGTGGCAATACAACCACAGGCACCGGCCCTTCAATCCCTTCGGGAACATCTAGATCTTTCTCCGAATTTACCACATGGAAACTCGATAGCTTCGGATTATCTACTTCTGCTTCTTGCTTAGTATCATCTCTTACTTCTATTCTATGCTCTGATTTTACTTCTTTCGTTTCTAGAAGTTCTGTTTCTGAATAAACTGGTTTATCAACGTTAGTGCTATTGTTTATTCCTTCTGAGTCGTCAACTGGTTTATCAATATTTGTATCTTTTATCCCTGGATTAATATTGCTATCATTTATATTGTCGAAATTCCTCTCAATTTTATCGTCAATTCTAATGATTTCATTTTCAGATTCTAATTTAGGTTTCCTTTCATTATCTGCTTCTAAGTTACTGACTTTTTTATTTGTATTTTTAATGTCTGTCTCATATTTCTTTGTCAAATCATCTTCTATGTTACTGGGATTCAATTCAACAATATTTTTATGTTCTGTCTCATCTTTCTTTGTCAGATTATCTTCTGATATGTTACTGGATTTACTTTCAACTATATTTCTATGTTCTGTCTCACCTTTCTTTGTCAGATTATCTTCTTCTATGTTACTGGGTTTATTATCAATAATATTTTTATGTTCTGTCTCATCTTTCTTTGTAAGATTATCTTCTTCTATGTTACTGGGTTTATTTTCAACTACATTTTTATTTTCTGTCGCATCTTTCTTCGTCAGATTATCGTAAATGGGATCTTCTAGAGGAATTCCATCAGGTACATCCTCGAGAGTAAATTCGTCGTTGATCAGGATCTCACCATCTTCTGATAGGGATTTGGTGAACAAGTTGTCTGAACGCAGATAGTCGTTGCTCCTTTGTGAGATCCTTGATGGACAATCTTCAGGTATCGTGTACATCTGAAATGAAAAGTGTGTTGTACTTATTTCTTGTTAATGAGTAAACTCTAGCTTTTACCAATCAATATTTAATTGATAAGTAACAGATATTCTGCCTAGTAATACCACGTATATAACAATAACATTAGAAAAGGTTTCGTTATGATGAAAGCATAAAATTATAACGAAACAACTCCGTCAATATAGCCATAATCATAACGGGTGTAATAAACTTTTTTCGAGGTTTTTCAGTCCTTACTAAATATTTATATGGTCCTTTTGCGCATACTTGATGAGCTCCATGTAACCTCGATCGATAGGTACAGCATATATTTAAAAATAATATACCTTTTCTTTATGGGACACCAAAATAACACACATACCTGCGTGTCATTATGCACTGACATAATAATGTTGAACCCTGACATAAAGCCGGTTTGGTAGCTGCCGCCGGTCCCACGGCGTGCACGATGAAGCATCTATGAGCATCATGCAGCCTCCACCACGAGGTATACCGCGTGATACAGAACAGAACATTTCATCACAGTGTAGATGCGTGTCTCATAAGTACTGTGAGACAGTTAGTCACATACCTGTGTGTCATTATGTGCTGGTACATAGTAATCCTGAACCCTGACGTAAGCCGGTTTGATAGCCGCCGCCGGTCCCACGGCGTGGACGGTGAAGCATCTAATGAGCTCCGTGCAACCTCTAGTCTACCACATAATAAATCGCCTTATAGTCATGGTGTATGCCTATATGGTATACCTGGGTGTCATTATGCGCTGGTACATAGTAATCATGAACCCTGACATAAGCCGGTTTAATAGCTGCCGCCGGTCCCACGGCGTGAACGGTGAAGCATCTAATGAGCTCCGTGCAACCTCTAGTCTACCACATAATAAATCGCCTTATAGTCATGGTGTATGCCTGTATGGTATACCTGGGTGTCATTATGCGCTGGTACATAGTAATCCTGAACCCTGACGTAAGCCGGTTTGGTGGCTGCGGCCGGTCCCACGGCGTGGACGGTAAAGCATATATAAGCTCCGTGCAACCTCTAGTCTACCACATAATAAATCGCCTTATAGTCATGGTGTATGGTGTTAGGTATTAGATATGGGGTAGATACAAATTTATATAAATGTACTTGAGGGTGGGTTTTAGCTAGGCCGCTCAGTCTGCGAATATACGTACTACGCATCACACACCGTCTTTTATTTATTAGTGGCTGACGAGGATTTTGTTGAAATCAACATGTCGGTGGGGAAAATTAGGGAGTTCGACGTCCAAAGTGGTAGCTGGAGATCATACTGTGACAGGCTGGAGAGCTACTTTGTCGTCAACGACGTGAAAGATGAGCGGAAGTTACCGACATTGATTTCGGTAGTGGGTGAGACAGCTTACGAATTAATGGCGAATTTGTGTAGCCCAAAGAAGCCGGCCGAGATGACCTTCAAAGAAGTAGTGGCAGTAATGGAAAAACATCTGCAACCAACTCCTTCGGTGCTAGCAGAACGTTTCAGATTTCGTTAGTACCGACAGGTCAAAGGTCAAACAGTGGCGCAGTACGTGGCGGAGTTAAAAAAGATGGCACGGTTTTGTGATTTCAAAACGACGTTAGACGACAATATGCGAGATCAGTTTGTGTGCGGGTTGTCCAGTGATCTTATAAGGCAGCGATTGTTTGCGGAAGGTGAAATCAATTTTACGAAATCAGTTTCATTAGCGTTATCTCTGGAAGCGGCCGAGCGGGATTCGGTAGCGGTCGAGGGGGGAGGCGGCGGGGCAGCCGCAAGTAGCTCGACAACAGAGGCTGCAGCAGTGGGTCAATTTCACCAAACGAGCATTTTTGTCTAATTCCCATGGAATTTTGAAATACCAACATTACACAAAAAAAAATATGCTGAGAATTTGATAAAAAATATAATAAACATTAATTTTCTTATGGGATAAAAATATTCATAAAACTATAAAAGTTATTTCAATTAAAAATTTTGGTCAGGGCACGGGAATTAGTGTGTCCATGGAAATTAGATTTTACGCACGGGAATTGTTTTCTTAACTTATTTTGGTACTTAAAACTATTATTTATGTATATTTTAATCTACAATAATATACTGCAACCATACTGAAGTGGCATCGAACATATTTACCTTCTTTAATTTTAGTTTCGAACGACAAATCTACGAAAGTATGATACTTACACTAAAAACTAAGTATTTGACTAATCGTTTCCTTTATTTTAATGGCAACTAATCTCTCTTTCTTAGTAAAATGTACATATTTCAAAACAATACTTTGAGTAGTTTCGTAAACTTGTCCGCCTTACATACAAAACTAATCATTAAAAAGTGTCATTATGTATCTGCATGTAGATAGGTACAAACAAGGTGTATGATCTGGTATATGGCCGTATAGGAAATGATACTAAGAATAAATAGGGGCACAGTGAGAAGAAGTTATTGTGTAAGTTAATCTGAAGAAATCGAATATGCTGCCTTCATAAATTAATAACCCAAAAATTGTTTGAAAACATATGAGGTAAGGTGGGGTAAAACTATCACTGGGGTAAGACTATCACTTGTATGGAATCCTCATACTGTTAGTCTTACCCCGCCTTACTTTACACATAGGTATGCGGGGTGTCCCTGCCATGCGGGAAAATCTTCAAAGTGTAGGTTGGTTAAGTAATTTCTCAAAAATATCATATTCTTCCTAAAAAAAACTTCCTAAAAAATACCCTGGCACTGACTAAAATAACCGACTTGGTTTCACATTACATCCCAATTTTTTTTTGTAGTAGAATAGAAGAACTGCGTTGCGAGATTTGCATCTTTTTACATGTAATCTTTTAGATAGGATCCCATCTCTTTTTGTAGGCTGTCCTTCTTTTCTGATAATCATACCCATACCATACTGATACTATGTATACACATATCATAAATATACATATCTTTATTCATACTCACATCGTACATCGTAGTGTACCTTTACTTTCCCTGCTAATTGTAAGAACTAAAAAGTAACGTTGTTATCGCATATATTTCTATAGGATTACAAACTTAATTATGCAGTTATTTATGCACTTATCTTTAGAACGTGAGATTTTTATTGGCTTAAAAAGCTTAAACCTAATTAGGTTTCAAATTTGGAACTTGTGGGTATGCTAGAAGTACCTCAAAATAATATTGATTGCGAGTGATTGTGCCTGTGGACATGCTCAAATTAAGCGTGACGAGATAACAGACAAACAGACAGAGATACTTTCGCATTTATAATATAGTAAGAATAGGATATATTTAATTTTTCTTGTACCTATTAGAAAAGTTAATTTATAACAACTAATCTATTAAACGAGCAATTCTTGTATATATTTCGGGGATCTCGGAAATGGTTCAAACGATTTCGATGAAAATTGATCATATATGAGGGTTTTCTGGGATGAAAAATCGATCTAGCTAGGTGCAATGTCATCTCTGGGAAAACGCGCATTTTTGAGTTTTTAGGTAGGTAGGTGTTGGTCTCCCAGATATTTAAACTTTATACGACTTACGCTGTCAGCTGTCAAATTTACAAAAAAAATCATTGTAAATTTGATTCATTTTGTTTCATGTAACCTTAGGTACGGGTATTATAATATGTAATAATTCCAAAAATAGTTTTATGTTTATACAAATTTAATCTGTTTTATTCTAAAGGTTTTTAATAAAAAAACTGACATTAACTGTTTATATAATATTTTAATGTTATAATATGATCAATGAATGAGGTTAAGTGGCGCAAGAACTGTTAGTCTTGGACTTAACAAGGATTCCATACAAGTTATAGTCTTACCCCAGTGTCGTCTTACCCCAGTGTCATCTTACCCCACCTTACCTTACGTATTAAAATTGCCCGGGTTATTCGGGTCCACCCTGTAAACGTACTGTAGTACTTATACTAAAAAACCGTTCACAGATTTTTGTGCATTCTTTAAGATTTCCTTAAATGTAAAATAGAAAGATATACGTCATATTATCATTACATATAATATATATTCAATATGAATATATATATATATATATATATATATATATATATGTAATAATAATGACGTAAACATTGCCAATTAACTTACAGTGCCCCCAATTAAAAATTTGTTGACAATAAATGTAATACTTTCTAATTCCCGTGCCACTTAATCAGCTGTTTAGGTAAATATTCCATGGGAATTAGGGCACGGAAATTAGAAATCGAAATAAAAATATTCGCCAAAAATTTAAATCGTGTTTAACCAAACTTTTATGTTATTGCTTACATAAAGATACATAAAGGGCTCCTAAATATGACAATTGTTATTGAAAAGCTATGTGGGAAATAAAATTTATAAGGGGCATCGAAATTAGAAAAAAAATGTCGCCCACCCGGATTCCGAAATACTTATGCGATTTGCTCGAACACGCCGCGGCTTGACGTACATCCGTTTGCTTTGAGAGACAGACGAATACTGCCAGTTCAAGTGAGGCGGGACACGAGGCGGTTCAGATACAGACGTCGGCTGTCAGAGCCCTTTGAGTTTTGCCGACGAAATTGTACTCGCGCGCTCGGACAAAATTTAAACTTCGATCACGAGTTATTTACCACAATGAAGTTAATAGTGTATGTGCTCGGTGATAGTAAATATCATCTAGTTTAAGTATTTGACACTAAATTAGTGATACTAATGTAGAATTTTTCGTAGGATTTTTCATTATGCTCAAAAGTAGATTCCGGACAGGGCACGGGAGCAGTAATTTGAGCCTTTAAGTATTTTTAAGTGTACTCTAAAAACCAATTAATCAGTTAATTCATATGGAACCCGGTGAGAAAGTGTGGATTCTTTATGTAAAAAAAAAATGGTAAGTATTATCTGATGCTAACCCGCGATTTTCATCACGGACAGAAAAAAAATCGTGTTCAGAAATTGACCCCAGTGCATAATGTTCGTTCGGCAGGGGCGGGATGCATGGCGTGCGGTGATTTTCGTCATGAACAGGCTCATTGCAAATTTAACAGTTACGTGTGTAGTCGGTGCAATGTAAAAGGGCATTTGCGTCGCATGTGTCCAACCATGACCAACGGAATACGCGGACAGGTTTCTACGCCTAGAGGCAGTGCCAGGGGTGGCGGTACAAGGACTTCAGCCGGCTATGGCCGAAGCGGAGCCACTCGATACGGGCCGGGAACAGCGGCCACGCCCGGAGGCAGCGGAGCGCGCGGTGATCGCGCTAGGAACAGCTGGGGCAATTCACGGGTGCACTGGGTGGTCGGCGATGGCCAGCTGGACCAGGAGGAGATACCGTTAGAGGTAGATGAAGGCAGCGAGGAACCTATTTACCAAATGAGCCTCGACAAATACAAACCGGTAAGGATACAAGTGATTGTTAATAATAAGTTAATGACCTTTGAAATTGATACCGGTACAGCCTTAACCTGTATAAGTAAACAGACATATGACAAATTGTTTAAAGATGTAACTTTAGAGCCATGTAACATGTCCTTAAAGTTTTATGATGGTACCGTAACGAAACCGTTATCAGGTTTTATTGTGGGTAATGTGCAGTACAAAAACATAAACAAAAACTTGAATTTATATGTCCATCACAGAGGTACGACGAGTTTATTAGGTCGTGAATGGCTAGCCGAATTAGATATTGCAATACCTAAGCTGTCTTCCTGTGAAAATGTTCTTACGAATAATGTAATATGTGAAAATGAAATATCCGATGTAATTTCCAGGCATAAAGAAATATTCGATGGGGCTTTGGGTGCGTTCACCGGCGGACGGGCTCGGCTGCGCGTGCGGCCGGACGCGACGCCCGTGTTCTGCCGCGCGCGCCCCCTGCCCTACGCGCTGAACGGCCGCGTCGACGCTGAGCTCGACGCCATGCTGCGCGCCGACGTCATCGAGCCGGTGGAGCACTCGGACTGGGCCACGCCATTGGTAATCGTCAATAAACCGGACGGATCGTTACGATTATGCGCCGATTACAAAACCACATTGAATCGCGTTTTGTTAGTAGATAAATTTCCGATTCCAAAAATTGAAGATTTGTTTTCCCAGCTTAGCGGTAGTAGGTATTTTACTAAGCTAGACTTATCACAGGCCTACAATCAAATTATATTGGAAGATGACGGCTCTAGGGATTTAACGGTAATAAATACGCACCGGGGATTGTTTAGGTATAAGCGTTTAGTATATGGTCTCGCATCTAGCCCGGGTATATTCCAAAGAATTATGAGTAACCTTTTGAAAGATATCCCTAACGTGACTTTCTTTTTAGATGATATTTTGATAACTGGGGATACTTTAAATTCACATTTGGGTAGCCTTCAGCAGGTACTAGAGAAATTGAGTAAATATGGTTTAAGGATAAAAAAAACAAAAGTGTTCCTTTCTAGTACAAGAGGTCAAATACTTGGGATTTGTTATTGATAAAAATGGGGTTAGGGTAGACGAAGACAAAATTCGACCGATTTTGACAATGACGCGACCTAGGAATGTGTCTGAACTGAAGTCGTTTATCGGTATGGTAATTTTTTATGGCAAATTCATACAAAACCTTAGTGAAATTTTAGCACCATTATATGAATTATTAAGAAAACAAAGGCGGTGGAAGTGGTCGGTCGAACAGGATAGGGCATTTAACAAGGTAAAAAAATTGTTGAGTGAGGCGCCTGTTTTAGGTCATTATGACCCGGAACGGGAACTGGTTGTCACCTGTGACGCAGGACCCTACGGAGTAGGTGCCGTGCTGGCCATGCGCGGGCGCGCGCGCGGGGCGCCTGACACTGTCATTGCCTACGCCTCGCGAGCGCTTACACCGGCGGAGCGCAACTACAGTCAAATACACAAAGAGGCACTTTCTATTATATTTTCAGTCAAGAAGTTTCATCAATTCTTGTATGGTAGGCGGTTCACGCTGAAGACCGACCACAAACCCCTCGTAAGCATATTTGGACCGGGTCATGGTATACCTAGTATGACTGCGAGTCGGTTGCAGCGTTGGGCCTTGATATTATCGGCGTACGATTTTGATATAGAGTATGTAAAATCGGATGATAACACAGCGGACGCTCTTTCACGACTTATAGCGGCACACAAGTTGGCGGGTCCCGTGAACGAGGACGGTCCGGAACAAACATATTTACATTTTGCGACTGAGGCGATGCTTTTGGATTATAATGCGATAAGTAAAGAAACTCGCAACGATGTATTACTGGGTAGAATTGTTAGTTACATCAGGGACGGCTGGCCCCAAGATACAGATATAAAAGAACTAAAACCTTTTTTTAATCGTAAATCGGAACTATATACTGAGCTTGATTGCGTCATGTGGGGTCATAGGGTGGTGGTGCCGACGGCATGTCGCGAGCGAGTTTTGCGAGAGTTGCACGATTCGCACATGGGGATCGTAAAGACTAAAGCGCTGGCGCGTAGTTATGTGTGGTGGCCTGGCCTGGACGAGGCCGTGGAGGCCATGTGCCGCGCCTGCCCCGTGTGCGCCGCGGTAGCGGCGGCGCCCCCGCGCCACATCCCCTGCCCCTGGCCCTACCCCAGTCGTCCTTGGGCTAGGATTCATTTGGATTTCTTAGGTCCAGTAGCTGGAGTTAAGAACTTAGTACTTGTAGATGCGTACTCCAAATGGATAGAAATATCAGAAATGTCAAGTACAACGGCTAAAATAGTAATCCAAAAACTAAGAGAATACTTTGCTAGGTTCGGCTTGCCTAAACAGATAGTAAGTAATAATGGTCCTCCTTTTTCGAGTGATGAATTTAGGGTCTTTTGTTCAAATAATAAAATAGAACAACTTTTTTCATCACCGTACCACCCGGCCTCTAATGGAGCAGCGGAAAACGCAGTCAAGTTGTGTAAGCGCGTAATTAAAAAAGCGATAATGCAGAATATTAATTCACAGACTGCCTTAAATAGATTCCTATTAATGTATCGTAATACCCCTCATAATACCACGGGCGAGAGTCCTGCGAAGGTTCTCTTAGGTCGAGCGGTGCGTACCCGGTTAGATTGCCTTAAACCCGATCGCGAACAGAGGGTTACCGATCTTCAACGCCGCCAACGGGACGCGGCGGGAGGAACGCAGCGAGCGTTCGATATAGGCGATTTGGTATGGTATAGACGGTACAATGTAGGGAGCTCACAGAGCAAGTGGGAAGCTGGACAGGTACTGGAACGGAAAGGGGAAACCGATTATACAATAGCTAGTTCATTAGGAGTTACTCATCGGCATATAGATCAACTAAGAAAACGCGATTCAAATAGTAAGGTCCAGGACTCGCGATCGCGTAATATGGCGCTTAGTTATCCACCGGCTCAGACACCTTTGTTGGTCCCAAGCGAGGAGGCGTCGAGTTCAGGGTCGGCGGAGAGTGGAAACAGCGAAATAAACAATCTGCCAGGGGACGCGCGGGCAGAGTCGGAATCAAACCCGGCGCAGCGGCCCGACCCGGACTCCGCCGCTGAACGCACGCGGCCCGATCGTTTGAGACCCGTTGTGAATCCACCTCGACGTTTCGGGTTTGAGGACATATTTTAAGGAAGCTCCTTTGTTTTATGTAATTTGTGCTCATTATAGGTAAGGTAAATATCCTTCCTCATAGTAAATATTAATAATAAATAGGTAAATAAGTCATTGCTTAACATGTCTACTGATAATATAAGTAGTTTTGTATAAGACACCTATGTGTCAACGTTTTTATGTCATTAACACAAAATATAATTTTGCCTAGCTTGTAATAATAAGTAATTCATTGCACTGGTAGGCTAAACTCTTATTCTTGTACCTACTATAAACAATAAGGAAAACTTATTAATTTAACCGTACTGTTGCACCGACAACCAATGTAAACAACTAGGATTTATATCTAACTAAGGATATACTTACATGTATACGTATGTACCTACGAAATTACTTAGTGTCGTAAGTTAGAAAATAAGGGTGGAGGTGTTAGGTATTAGATATGGGGTAGATACAAATTTATATAAATGTACTTGAGGGTGGGTTTTAGCTAGGCCGCTCAGTCTGCGAATATACGTACTACGCATCACACACCGTCTTTTATTTATTATATGGTATACCTGTGTGTCATTATGTGCTGGTACATAGTAATCCTGAACCCTGACGTAAGCGGGTTTGGTAGCAGCCGCCGGTCCCACGGCGTGCACGGTGAAGCATCTATGAGCTCCGTGCAGGCGACCGCCACGAGCTGCGAGGTACAGAGTGGCGCGACCAGCGCTTGGGGACAGCTCGATACGACGGAGAACTGGAACACAATATGAATATTAAAACTGCAGTGAACATATATGGCTGATATTTAGCTAGATATACCTAAAGAATAACCCACGTTAATCAGTTGTAACGAGAAAATTAATCAACATCATTCGTACTCTTCAGCAATACTACATTAATTACACAGTGTATACAGTATACGATGGACCGACGACTTTGATGTGTACCGAGCTACTTACAATGGCGAATGCATCCAGCTCGGGTGCGCGCGGTGCACACCTCTCACCTGGCCTCAGAATAAATAATAGTACTAGGTAGACTCACTCTCTAACAAAACGCGCCTGTTACGATCGGGACAGATATGGCCGCTAGGTGGCGACAGCGCCATGCGCGGCTTATGACTAGCCAACAAAATTGGTGTGGAACGGATGTATACTTGTAGCTACCTATAGCAACGCGACGAAATCGCGGAGTGAGCCACGCCTGACCCGGCACGATTGCCCTATGCCCCTGTCTAAACGGCTTTGTCAAACGACTGTATTATACTGTGCTGTGTGCTGTGCTGTGCTGTGTGCTGTGCTGTGCTGTGTGTGGGTGTGCATGTGCTGTGTGTGTGCTGTGTGTGTGTGTGTGTGTGTGTGTGCTGTGTGTGTGTGTGTGTGTGTGCTGTGTGTGTGTGTGTGTTGTATTAGACTGTGCTATTTATACATACGTGTGTCAGTCTTCTGCAGCTGAGCATAGAGTAGCGCTGCGTCTGCGCCGAAGCCGCCGGGCAGAGTGATGTCCAGTAGCGCCATCTCTGGGAACTCGCCCGTCCATACCACACACGCCTGCAATATTAAATTAGGATTAGGTACTAAAGGTCAGGAAATAAGAAATTGCTGGCCGAATGTGATAAACGGTCAAACGACACGGGACCATTTGAACACAATGCCGGTAATTCCTGTCACGTAATTACGTAATTAACCAGTGCTTTCTAAGTGGCCCCTTTTTCAGCCTAGACCAGCAATGTTGTTAGAAAAGCCGTTGCCGGAGCGTCTCTCGCTTAGCGCATGGAACATGAAATTTGCCAGCCTAATATTATTACACGTCACACGACCGTCTCTAAATAAAAAAAATATCACTGAAAATATAAATTATCAAAAACTCCAATCGAAACTTAAATCATTTATGAAAATAGTCAAGTGACTTTTCGTAGCAGGGCTATAACCGTGAAAATCGAAGTTCGCAAATTGCGGGGATTTTTCTCTGTCACTCTAATTACGCCTTCATTGGAGTAAAAGAGAAAGATCCCCGCAATTTGCGAATTTCGGTTTTCGCGGTAGCCGCTCAGGTGTCAGCCCGTTACATTTTTTCTTTCCGTTTAGCGTTCATCGATAGATTTAGACCAAGATAACTCTGCAACGATTTTGACAGCACAAACTGTGCAGGTGTAATGTAATGTGCACACACACACACATACCTACACACAAGCACACACAGTCGCGCCAAACGCCTTCCGACCAGAGGGATCAGGCTGAAAATCAGGGCTGGATAATACCACCAATCTAGCAAAACCTGAGACTGGTGCCCATTGCCTATGTACCAAAAGAGAGGCTGTCCTGCACTTGTAAAACTTGTTAGTATTAATAATAGTTTGTTAAGCTATAATGTACTTATACTGTAAGATTTCGTTTTTTTTTGGCAATAAACATTTTTTTATTTATTTATTTAATTTATACGTCATAATTTCATAGAAGTTTGACGTTTACATACTTGCACAGTCAGGCTTATGTTGGTCTAACTTTATACGATTATCATCTCGGCTAGGCCGTACCTCGACAACTGCAGCGCAGAAGCAGTTGGTGCCGTTGTCGCAGTTGAAAGCGCCGTCGGTGCGCACCGATACCTGTCGGGTGGTATTTGTAAGGAAGGGATAAAACATTATTTTCACTTCTCATGCTCAAAAA
This sequence comes from Cydia fagiglandana, assembly GCF_963556715.1. Taxonomy (NCBI): domain Eukaryota; kingdom Metazoa; phylum Arthropoda; class Insecta; order Lepidoptera; family Tortricidae; genus Cydia; species Cydia fagiglandana. Next base: position 1,796,828 of record NC_085947.1, read on the forward strand.
GTGCACCTTTATGTCGTGCGTAGACGCCATAAAATCGCATTTTATGCTCTAGAGCATAAAAGTAAAATTTTCTTCTAAGACTATTAAGGTAATCGGTCTCAACAGCCAAACAGTTAAAACATATTGCACAATTTTACTGAGCAATAAAATTGTGTACATGACCATACTTGTTATATTATTTTTTTATTGCTACAATTTATTAGAAATCCGTATTTTCTATCATTAAATTTAGTAAATCACATAAAATAGGAGTCGATTATCGTTCAAAAATGCTCCGAAATGTTTGACTTGGCAGAAAACCAAGCGTCTGAAACTCTGATCACATGTTGGAAATTAAAAAGTTAGTTGGCGGGAATTCATCGGGAATTGGTTATGTATTATGTTCTTTCGCTTTACGACAATTTCGTGGTGTAAATAGCCGTGAAAATGTGTTTTATTTTCCTCGCAATCGAAGTGAAAAGCAGAGTGTACAACAAGGGCATATATAAATGTCCATTTTTACCCTCGTCTACTATTTTGGTCTTCGCTTCGCTCAGACCAAAAAATTGCCTCGGGTGAAAATGGGTCACTTTATGCCCTTGTTGTACAATTAAATCTACTATTTACTAAATCAGGCCCATAAAGTTTTAGGTATGAATCAGAGGGTATATATCATATATGTTAAAATTCCATACCTGAACAGAGAGCATACTATCACTGGATACCGGTGTCAGAGTGTGGTAGGCGCGCGTGGCTTGGATCAGAGCGCATCCGGACCCTACGATGAGGAATATAATATTCTAAAATACTCTTAGCGATACTTGCACCATCCCACTAACCCAACCGGACCGGGTAAACCTGGAGTTACCATGGTTACCAGTACAATTTGACACTGGGTTAACAGTTTAACCGGTTAGCTCCGCGTTAGTGGGCCGGTGCAAGTGGCGCTTATAGATAATTAAATAGGTAACTATCATACAGGTTTGTTGACAAAGCAGAGCACTTTTTCTACTGAGGACTAAATTATTCCTAACTGAATGCAATATTTCTAGGTATCTTCAAAAAAGTAGTAAATTAAGCTATTTACTGAACCTTTTTAGGAAAAAACGGAACCCTTATATTAGGATCACTCGTGCGTCTGTCTGTCTGTCCGTCTGTCACAGGCTTTTTTCTCGGAAATTACCTACTGGACCAATTAAGTTGAAATTTGGTACACACATGTAAATTAGCGACCCAAAGAAGGACATGTTTTTTTATAATTTTAAAATACATAGGTTCGAAGTTATTTAAATAAGAAAATAGCCAAAAAATGACCATCCCCCCCTTTATCTCCGAAACTGCTGGGTCTAAAATTTTGAAAAAAAATACACAAAATAGTTCTTTACCTATAGATGACAGGAAAACCTATTACAAATGTGCAGTCAAGCGTGAGTCGGACTTATGTACGGAACCCAAGAAATGCGAGTCCGACTCGCACTTGGCCGGTTTTTAATTCATCTTAAGGCCCCAGTGCACAATGGGCCATCGCCGGCCACTCCAAGGGACGCAGCCTTGCGGTAGAATGAGATAGCAATATTACTTGCTCCCTCTAACGAATAAATGCGTCTCTTGGAGTGGCCGGCGATGGCCCATTGTGTACTGGGGCCTTTAGGACCAACGGCGCGTGTTGGATGCAACCGCTAAAGCAAGACCTCACCTTCCACATTCACCTCCAGCTTCCCCATCGGCATCTTCATAAGCTCGGGCACCTTAGCTTCAGGTGTGAGCAGGACGCTGGATGTCGCGCTCCCGCTCTTGACTGTAACGGTGAGGTGCGTCGGCGCAGGGGGTTGCGAGGCTGACCAGGCGGTGAGCGCTTCTAGCGCCACTAGAGTATCCTGTGAAAAAAACCGAATTGATAACGATATTAGTGTTAGACCAAGACAAGTCTGCAACGATTTTGATAGCGCAGTGCAAGTGTTATTTCAAACGGGGGTCCCTTTGTTTCCCATAAAGTTTTAAGTCATAATGTATTGTTTGTCATATTATCGTTAGTCATAAAACTGAAACCGTTAACTTTTCAGGATTTTCCTAAGGTTATTCTATAGATGGGTTAGGTTAGGTTAGGTTTGTTTTATGGCAATCCTGAAAAGTTACGCGTTTCTGAGAAAAACCAATTATGACTAACGAAAATTCGGACAAACAATACATTATGACTTAAAACTATTTGGGAAACAATAGAGACCCTTTCAAACGTCATACTTCTATGAAATTATGACGTACATATAAATAACACACTGCGTATGCTATCAAAATCGTTGCAGACTTTTCTTGGTCCAACACTAGTTAACCGTCCACTAAGGCCTTAATCAATATGAGGCTCCGAGCGGCAGATCTTTGTGAGGCCCTTGTTAGGGTTCCGTACCCAAAGGGTAAAACGGGACCCTATTACTAAGACTTCGCTGTCCGTCCGTCCGTCCGTCCGTCCGTCCGTCTGTCACCAGGCTGTATCTCACGAACCGTGATAGCTAGACAGTTGAAATTTTCACAGATGATGTATTTCTGTTGCCGCTATAACAACAAATACTAAAAACAGAATAAAATAAAGATTTAAATGGGGCTCCCATACAGCAAACGTGATTTTTGACCAAAGTTAAGCAACGTCGGGAGTGGTCAGTACTTGGATGGGTGACCGTTTTTTTATTTGCGTTTTTTTTTTTTGCATTATGGTACGGAACCCTTCGTGCGCGAGTCCGACTCGCACTTGCCCGGTTTTTTTTTATATGATTTAGGAGGCGAACGAGCAGACAAATCGCCTGTAGGTAAGCGATCACAGTCGCCCATGGACTGCAACGCCAGAGCGTTGTCGGGATTTAAAATGGGAGTACGCTCTTTTCGAAGGTCGTATCGGTCCGGAAATACCGCAGGCGACAGTTCATGCAGTACCGCAGCGCGCAAGCCAGGAATAGTTTCTGGGGAAGGGTGTTTTGATATCGATATACAGAGGAACACTGAACTAGATGGCGCTGATTTTGCGTTATAGAAAGAAACGACCCATTTGGAGCTAAATTAATTCCTTTGCGCCGTGTTTATTGTGTTATCACTCTTTATTCCCGGACAATATTTTTATTGGGCATAAATAAAATAAATAATAATAAATAAATATTATAGGACATTTTTACACAAATTGCCCTAAGCCCCACGGTAAGCTCAAGAAGGCTTGTGTTGTGGGTACTCAGACAACGATATATATAATATATAAATACTTACATATGTATATAGAAAACAACCACGACTCGGGAACAAATATCTGTATCATCATACAAATAAATGCCCTTAATTACCAGGATTCTAACCCGGGACCATCGGCTTCATAGGCAGGGTCACTACCCTTTAGGCCAGACTGGTCGTCAAAAGAGAGAGTATAAAGAGTGATAAAACATATAAATGATAAGAAAATGGCACCAGTACCTGTGTAGAAGCGAACCCGCCCTGCGCATTGCGTCTCGTCGACAGCCAGCGCGTGGCGGCGCGCGCGTCCTGCGCGCAGCTGGCGCGCAGCGCGTGAGGACACGACCTGAGCGCTAGTAGCGCATAGCCCGTCGCTTCTACTGACGTTGCGAGACTACCTGACGAGAGAAAAATCAGTCTCATCTTGAAATGGAGAAATGGAAATTGCTCCATCCCACTCACCCAGGGTCAACCGTTTATGCCTAGTTACCATGGTTACCAGTACAATTTGACACTTAGTTAACGGTTTAACCGGTTAACCCCGGGTTAGTGGGATGGTACAAGTGGCGCTAAGTCGGACAAAATTAATACTTAAAAAATGTAAATTGCCGAGCGGACCCTGGGTTCATTTTAGACCATTACGATTGATTATACATAATCAACATCATGGAACTCTAGAACAATTAGTGTGCAGTTCTTGTTCTGATCTAGCATATCGTTACAGCACTTTATTGAAAAATAAAGGCACGATACAAATGTAATAATACTAATATTTAATCAAGAGAGCGTACCGAATAGTTCTATATAAGAACACTACGATGTTTATTCGCTTTTTGATTGATGGAAGGTACAATTTCAATGATAATCTGACTTTTAATGACAAGTAAAGATAGCTGAAAAAGGATGGTTTTCCTTTACTTAACTTACTCGTTTCCCACCAAACAAACTCCTCCTTCCTCCTCGCCATTCTCATCAGCTCGATCAACTCCCTAATATCCTCGTCGTCTTCCAACCCCTCCACCCCTGGGCTCGCCTCATTGCTCTTTCTCAATTCCTCCTCATATCTACAAAGGCAAATGAATTCATGAATACCTACTAAGCTACAAGAAAAATGAACACAAATTAAAAAAAAAACAATTGTCATGTAGGAAAACCTGTCATATGTACTATGTCACACTGCCGTATTCGAACTTCAAGATATTCACAAGAGACGACACGTACTAGATCCATTCTAGATACGTTATAGTTAAGATATCAACTAGTTCTCTTTTGCAGCGCAATTCGGGCAACCAATGTCAATTTTACGTTAGATTGAGTAAGATATCTATTAGATGTGAATTGGATCTCTAAGTCATATCCTGTGGAAATCGTTCAAGAGTAACGTATCTCCAGAATCGCGCAAATGTCAAATTTGACAGATTAGACATTATGAAACTACACAACGAGACTTAATCGCCTATTTAAGTTTTAAGATTTACCTCCGACGTTTCGAGGACGGCGTTGTCCCCGTGATCTCGGAGAAGACCACGTAATCGTGAAAGTTTAAATCAGTGTTTGACAGGTTAGATCTTAAATATATTGTTATCGTATCTTGGTGATGTCTAAAAGATGTCTTATAGATGTCTATTTCAAAATCCTAATCGGGCCCATAGTCAGCAATACTAGTAACTTAGCACTTTTGCATACAAACTTCTAATGCAGGGGGTACAGTCAAGGAATTTAAATTCCGACCCATTTTGTACTTTGTCACAGTGACAACCGTATGAGGTCTCTAGCGGCTTTCATATTGATTGTCACTGTGACAAAGTACGAAATGGGTCGGAATTTAAATTCCTTGACTGTACCTTTTCTTTGCAGCTAACTACATAAGTAATTTTGCCACCGAGTAAAGGATGACTCACGTTAGACCGGTCCGTGTCCGGGCCGGAGCTTCCGGCGCATCGTTTTCTATGGAAAGCATCACGTGAGCTCCTGTCATGTCATAGAAAAGTAAGCTCCGGAAGCTCCGGCCCGGACACGGCCCGGTCTAACGTGAGTCATCCTTAAAACCACAAAATTTTTCACCACACCAACACAAGGAAAATATTATACTAAATAACTGCTAAGCCAATCTATTCAAAATGAATTTTATTATAAATACTTATTTATCATTCATGATTATCAATTAAAAGTCAATACTACCAGCAAACATAAGAAAATAACTCAAAATTTGCATTTAATTACTTTGCCTCACATGTGAATAAAATGTAACATTCTTATCAGTTTTTGAACAATCAAGAGAGCCTTTACCAGCTGGTGTGAAAATAACTTTTCACCGCACCAGCTCGGAAAGAATTACTTTGCACTTCAAAAACGAATAGAAAAGTTGCATTTTATCTACATGTGAGGCAAAGTAATCAAATGCAAAATTTGAGTTCTTTTCTTATGTTTGCTGGTAGAATTGACTTTTAAATGATGATTTTGGATGATAAATATTTAATAACATTCATTTGGATTTGATTTGGTTTGATTTTACATTTAATATTTGCTTCGGGTTGGTGTGGTGAAAATTTTTGTGTTTCACTCGGGGGCAAATTTTGTTTAACCTCGTGCTTTGAAACCCTCGCAACGCTCAAGATTCCATTTTTCGAATTTTAAAAAATCGCTTGCTTGGGTATCAATATTAGCACGAGCGGTTAAACAACAACTTTGCCCCCATGTAAAACAAATAACTATTATTACCTCCTCAGTCTCATGAACGCGTAAGCTAGAACTGCGTGAGCGTAGACCCTGTTCGGTGACTTAGTCTTCAAGGGGGGTAACGCTCGGAGGCAGTGGAGGGTGTTCTTGAGGACTTTGTAGGGGAGATCTGATACTCCTTCCACTAGGGAGGTGATCACGTAGGCGGTTAGGGCTACGTTCGCGATTTCGCCGTCTTCGTTAAGTCCACCCTGGGGAAGGAAACAGGATTGTCGTTAAATCACAATACCTTGGGCTTAGAGTTTGCACGACGGATCCGAGAAGGTCCGCGGATCTGGATCCAGAACCGGATAATTTCATACACTTCGGATCCGGATTGCAAACCCTACTTGGGCTTTGAATTGAAGTAAGTTTCAAGTACTGAAGAAAACGTGACCAAGGACCACAGTGCCTCGGATTCGACACGGCCATCCGTTCAAAATAAACTGTTGATACCGGTAGGGTCTTTAATCTCATATATTCTATTAAATGTTCTGCCTGTTCATTCTAAAGATTTCCGGGGGCTTATTCTGATTGTGACAACAAATGATCTGGATTTATTATGGATATGATCTGTTAGTATCAAAAGGGACGTTCCTTGGAAGAAGAATTTAGACACAAACAAACAACCAGAGTTCCATGGGTTAGAGTCGTATTCCACCTGTCCAATTTCTCTCTCCAATGTCATTGCGACTCACTCTCTCATTAAGCAAAATGTGAAACGCAATACACATTGGACGAAGATATTGGACAGATGGAATACCACCCTCAGCGATATTCAGGCGACGCTTACACTAGGCTACAGTTTTCACTAGCTAGACAGACTAATGGCTATATAGAAACATCCCTAAGACAATAGTTGTAAAACTAACCTTGAGCTCCCTGTGGAAAACCTGACCCTCATTCCTGAAGCATCCGTTCTCCATCTGTTGCGACATCAGCCAGCGTTCTGCGCGACGCAGCGCCGGCGGCGGTGGCATGCCCGGTGAGATCACCTGTGAACATCATATATACAAATGACTAAGAAGAGGAGGAACGCCCTTAGACTAGATGGAGCCATGACCTTCGAAAGGCGGCTGGCAAGAGCTGGAACAGAGTTGCCGCAAATCGTTCTCAATGGCGTGCAATAGGAGAGGGCTATGTCCAGCAGTGGACGAGAGTAGGCTGATGATGATGATGATGAAGAGGAGAAGAAGATATTAGGAGAAGAACATCTTTAAGCTGATATCCACGCTTACCTCATGTGCTTTTCTCAGGTATCTAAGAGTGAAGGCTGTGAGCCATGTAGATGGGTCATCAGAAGCACCGAACGCGCTAAATCCACCCGAGGGATGCGTGTATTGAAGCTGACGAGTGAAACCTGGAAGAACGACCTTGTTTCATTATGTAAGCTAGAAGTATCGTACCTATACTTACCTTAACGGCTTGGCCACGATTTATTCCGAAATTTATAAATGTCGGAGGTGTCCTTAAATGTCCATTATTTTCAGATAAATTACAATTAGGTATTACCGTCATTTTCATAAATGTCTGACGGACGTTTTAAAAATGTCGGACACTATGCAACACTAATATTGACGAAACGTACCCCTAGCTACGTGTTCTTTAGCGGAGGAAGCAGCCGGGCTCTTAGGGTCCAACTGTTTGAGGGCCAGAAGGTTGGTCGCAAGTCGAGCCATGTTCTGTTCGCCGCAGCCTCTTGGAAGTAGCACCAGGGAATCCGCATCCTGAGAACAAGAGGCCAGGGTAGAATGATTCAGGAATTAAGGCACCACTATTTTTATTCTTATTTTTCCTAATTAAATGATTTATGATTTAATGTTATTAAGCTGTCATGTATGGTTGACGAAATATTATTTACAACGGTCTCTCGGACTACTTATATACCAAATCGGTGCAAACTATGTTCCGTCAACTATACAATCCGTACCTAGTCATATATATACTAACATTCTATGGTATAGTTCTTAACGTAAAAGATCGTAAAGGATTGGTACCCAAGAGGTTGCACATGGAGCCAGAGGAGACCTCGAACAGGATGGGAGGATGAACTCAAACTCACAGCGAACCCGAACTGGAGAAGAGTGGTCCACGATAGACCCCAATGGAAAGAGCTAGAGGAGGCCTTTGCCAAGCGGCACATATTCTAACTCTTAGAGGCATACTCTAACTCATAGATTAATAGATAGATATAGTTCTTAACATAATTTCAACAGAATCAAATATGAATAATTAAAAAGTGTGCACTTATTACTTACAGCGAGTAATGGTCCAGCGATGTCTCCTATGGTCCAAACGGTGACAGATTCAGAGCCGGGTATGGCATCAGCTTTGGGCCACGACCAGGACACCTCAGATGTTCTGGATACTTCACTACCTGAATTAGAAAGTAATCTCTTAAGGCGCTATGATGAAAAAGATGATTGTGTTTTATAGTAATAAATCTTCTTGAAAATGGACAGTACTTATAAAGGTTGATTTGGAAATAATTTGTACCTGGTCCACAGAGTAGAGCAGAATGATAGTCCTGAGCTGGAACACCTTCTGGATCCACTTGGATCTGGATGATTATCTCGTCACTGCAACAAAATCAAAATATTAGTAATAAGATCGACTAATTTAGTTCTTAATCCTGTAGGACAACTACAACTGAGTACTTGAGCAGTATGCCTTACGGCAGAGTGTTTTGTAAGTAAAAGAGCGCCTATGTTTGGTGGAGTGACTCCTTGTATGGTCCCGCACACAATAGACTTCCACCGAAGAAGACACATTAAAACCGACTCCCTGGTACATGTGCGCATATAACGTCATGCTTGTATGAGTTGGCACCGTCGCTGTCGCACGGTATGGCGCTTTTGAGTGGCGCCTGACTCTTTAAGCAGGAGTGCGCACGCTTTATAGCGAGACGTATAACAACGGACCGGCGCTTGCAGGTAAACTACCACTTCTAGAATCACCTGACTCCTTGAGCAGGTGCCCGCGCGCGTATAGCAAGCCGCGCGGAACCCGGCAACGCAGCATGTAGCGTCACGCGCCGTGCCACGCTTGCACGAGCTGGCATCGCGGCCACCTCGGTACGGTCTGGTACTTCTAAGTGTGGATCGGCTAGTACTTGAATCTCGATCTGGAATTTCAAAACGTCTCGTCTTTAAAGCAGGGACCGAATACTAAAACTAACCGGTATTCAATTCCGGTATCACGGTTGATTATGTATATTTTTGCACTTAATTTAACTAATCTGATAAATACTATTATATAATATCCAATAAATATTGTGAATGCTATGAGATATTTAGATTTTTAGTTATACCGGTAACGGTCCCTGCTTTAAAGTACTACTAGCGACCCGCCCCGGCTTCGCACGGGTTAACAAATTATACACCTAAACCTTCCTCAAGAATCACTCTACTGATAGGTGAAAACCGCATGAAAATCCGTTCAGTAAATTAAGTAAGGCCAATGATAGCAGGGGGAGGCCTATGTTCAGCAGTGGACGCCGCCGGAAGACGCTGAATGCGGGTCGCTTCCAACCGGCACGTATGGAGGTCCAAGGGGGAGGCCTATGTTCAGCAGTGGACGTCTTATGGCTTAAAATATTTCGAAAATACTTACAATAAGAGACTCGTAAAGGTAGTTGAAGATGCGGTATTGAATAATCGTCGAATCTCCACGCTTCAGTCGCTTCGGTCCATCAGCATGGATAAAGAATTCACGGAACACCTAAAAATCATAAAAATAAAATGGCTCCTCTACACGAGGGCCCAGCGCCGGCCACTCCAAGGGACACATTTATGCGTTAGAGGGAGCAAGTGATATTGCTATCTCATTCTACCGCATGGCTGCGTCCCTTGGAGTGGCGGGCATTGGCCCATTGTGTAGAGGAGCCATAAGGTTATAAAGATGATCTCCATATCATCATCATTATTCTTCAGAGCCTGGCTCTTGTCGGTGGAGTAATCGCCATTCCGTTCTTCTCTCTGCCACTGTTTTGAGCTCCTGGTACGTTACTACGTTGATTTTCTCTTTGGCATGGTCCAAATATTCATGTCTCGGTCTTCCGTTGCCTCTCTGTTTCTCTATTATATACTTCAAGCATCGTGACGTATCATGTTTCCCCTTCTGTTTTCAATTGTTCTCAGCAGAGATCTTTTCTCTCTCACCTACCAAATTTAATACTTCCGTATTTATTTTCCTGTCTTTCCAGTTTATACCTTCCATTCTTGTCCATGTCCACAATTAAAAAGCGCTCAATGTCTCTATAACGCTGGGTTAATCAGAGGTTCAGTCAATGTATGGTACATTGGCTACAATGGCTAGTCTGATTTAAACCAAAATATTACTTTGCTAATCCGCATAAAAGATAACGTGCTAGTCAATCAGTGCTAACCCGTTATACTTACTTAGGTATTTTTTACATGCAATTAATGTTGTACATTGGCTAGTCTGATTCTTAAGAATGTTGACGGTGGCACAGAGGGGCTGTTCTCTGACACGAAGGGCGTAATGCCAGTGGAAATAAAGTGGTCTACCACTGGCTGTCCTTTAAGGATGCTGGGGAAACATAGAAAGGCCGTAACTAGATATGCAGAACGCGTCAGCCTCGCGCCTGATATTTTGAACCAGGACCGCAGGGTCCAGGGTCCAGGACTCCAGGCTATCCTCAGGGATACCCAGGGAAGTCGTGTTTTAATACGGATTCACGCGAGAGTCTGGCCTGTAAGGACGGTTACGGTGTGATAATCACACCATATATAAACACTGGGAAAGGGAGGCTGAAGATCGCGACCACTGGAGGAAAACCCTGGGTGAAGCGGTAGTTGCACACGATAAAGCGTGGTTTAGCCTTCTTCACACTAGGTGAGAACTGAGACACCAGCGCGCCGTTCTCCCACCTTCGTCACCGGGCACGGCATTCTCCTGCCAGCTATGCGATCGCGGCTGCCGCTCTCGCATTGGACTTAATAGTCATTTGCGGAAGTGCCGCACTCTTATGGACGTTGGTTAAACCATCATCTTATTGATGTTACAGGCCAATGATGATATAAACACTCTAACCTGTAAGGAAGCCGGTGGGGACACAGCGAGGCCGTTTCTTGACACGCAAAGCGCGGTGGCCTCGTAACGCGTTATAGAGTCCGGGGCGCGTGCGCTGGTTATTACTGTCCCGTTCACGCCAACTGCCACTAGGCGCCACAGCCAGGCCTGCAAAGAGTTAAGTTAAAGAGGCCCACTGATTAACAGTCCGCCGGACGGTATCGGCCTGTCAGTTAGAACAAAATTTTGACAGTTCCGAACAACTGACAGGCCGATATCGTCCGGCGGACTGTTAATCAGTGGCCCCCTTAAAGAAACAATACTCTATAAATAAAAACTTTTTACAAAAAAAAGAAAACCGACTTCAAAAAGAGTGAAATAAAATATTATCCTTTTTAAGTCTATGCGTTACTAACTGATATGTTTGAAGTCGGTGCCAAGCCAACTTTTGAAGCATACCATGATTTTGGTGCGATTCGATAAGGATGTACGTTAGATTGCCTTACACGACGACAATGAACGTACTTTTTGTAGGTACAGTCGACGTTAAAAATATGTTTACACTTTTCGTCTTATTACAAAGGAGTAAGGTGCAAAAGTGTAAACATATATTTGCCGTCGACTGTACCTAAGAATACACCTCAGAACACACGATCAAACCTTCTTGGCACAGTCCGTACCATGTTTGTCGGCACGCACGCGTGGGATTGGGACTGAAGTTATTTCCCGTCCCTGATTCAGAGGACTACATTTCAAAATATAAAACAATTTAAGGAATTGTTGCCAAATTTCACCTAAAGCGGTTCAGTTGTTTAGCCATGAAAAGGCGACAAAGAGGGAGACAGAATTACTTACACATTTATAATAGTTATTAATACAGTTCTAATGGGATTTATAGTCATAAAGCTGATTATTTTTGACGGGTATTGTTACTACTTGGCTTGGCACCGACTTCAAACATATCAGTTAGTAACGCATAGACTTAAAAAGGATAATATTTTATTTCACTCTTTTTGAAGTCGGTTTTCTTTTTTTTGTAAAAAGTTTTTATTTTTCCATTTTTTTTTAACGCATTGAGCGCGACGCATGAATGAAAAACAACATCATGATTAACACTAAATTCGTGTACCTACTTTAATAAATATGTAATCAGGAATTTTCTCGAGTCCGTCTGGCAAATTATAATTCCTGTCACTTCACTAAATCCATCCTCCACCCCGCCACTGACCCAATCCCTCAACCCCCCCGATCACTCTACCTCTCAGCGCATCAACCCCTGATTCATGTACCAGTCGGCCCTGAACCAGCAGCCAGAACCATTACCCGACCCCTTAATCCCCGACCCCTTAACTCCTAACCCTAACCCCCGATCAGTAGCCTTACCAGCTTACCAAGAGTTTGACATTGATTTATTCGCTAGCGTGTGTGTACTTACTTACTTTCTTTGCATCTCGCTCGTACTGGCATATTAGCGCGAGCGAGATGCATAAAAAGTAAGTTACGAAGACGTTAGCGTCACTATATGTCAATGTCAAACTCGTGGTAAGGCTACACTTGCACTACATCAAATTGGCGGTGTTCGGAAGCAAATGCTCGAGTTACTTTAGAAAACACCGAAATCACTTTACACGTGCCTTTAAAAACTGAGGAGTTCCCTCAATTCCTCGTGGATTCCATCATCAGACCAGAACCAAAAATAATACGGAAACACCTTGGAGGCAACTCCTTCCAAACAAAAAAAGAATTACTCAAATCGGATCACAGGTGCCGGAGTAATCGCTGAACATACTACATTTAAAAAATCATCATTATCATCAAAACAATCATCATCATCAGGTCTACTTCATCAAAATGGTAATTTTCGGAAGAAAATGCTCGAGTTGCTTAAGAAAACACCCAAATCGCCATGCATGTGCCTTTAAAAATTGAGGAGTTCCCTCAATTCCTCATGGATCCCATCATCAGAACAGAACCAAATTAAAATGGGACCAACTCGGAGGTAGCTCCTTTCAAACAAAAAAAGAATTACTCAAATCGGACTACGGGTCTCGGAGTAATCGGTGAACGTACATAGAAAAAAAAAATAGCCACAACCGAATACAGAACCTCCTCCTTCTATGAAATGGAAGTCGGTTAAAAATATATAAATACCTATAAAATAAAAATATTGAATATTGGTTAAATCTGAGCTATTTCAATCGCTAAAGGACGAAGCTATTATAAGTTATATAGCTCCGTCCATTAGCGATTCAGTGTAGGTCGTAAACAGAATCGCAATAAGGACATCATGGTAAGACCCCTGTTGCCTGTAGTGCGTACACTGGCCGTCACAAGCCGAAATCGTCTGGCATCCTAGCCAAGCGATTTGTGTTTCTATCACTCTACCATATTAGCGTGTGACAGTGACAGTTGAGTTTCGTTCGCTACGTAGCGTTAGCGATTGGCATCATGTCTACGAGGCCTGGTCTTTGACAGGTTGGTACCGCTATCAAGTGTCATACTTCAAAACATAAAGGGAATTTGATGAAATGTTAACATATAACAGAACAAGATAGAGATGATATGAGTAACACGTTTAGTACAGGACACACGGTAGATTGTAGCAGCTCACCTCCGAAAAGTCCGTCCTAGGCTGCATATGTTCGAGAAGCGGCGCCGGCGCCGGCGCTCCTGCGCATGCGTGACCCCCGCCCCCGGCGACGCGCACGCCCCCCTCTGCCAAGTGCGTGAGAATGGAGCTGGGTGTTGGAACTTCTTCGTCTGATGCTGTAATAAAAAATATACAGTAAATATTTTTGATATTTTTTTCAGTTGAGAAAGAGGCTGGCTCAACTGGACTCGGCCGGAAAGAGCTGGAAGTAGCCGCTCCAGATCGTGACAAATGGAGGATTCTTCTGCGAGCCCTATGTCCCTTATGAGGGCCAGTTGCACCAAGCACAATTAACAGACTGATCAACGTCAAGCAGCAGACAGAACTATGAAACATTCCATACAATTAAATTTAGCGAACGCTAAAACGGTGACAGACCGTTTGGTGCAACTGACCCTTATGGAGGTCAATTTGTGTAAAATTATCCTGTATATTTAAGATCATACTTACACAGGAAGCATTTTCCATTAGCATCATACTCCGTCAAATTCCTATGGCTATCGATGATATTCCTCAGCCGCTCCATGATGGAATCTTTGGCTGACGGCACGGGGGCCAGCCAGCGCGAGGCCGAGTCCAACACGGAGAGGCCGCAGAGGGCTAATTCGTTGGTGGTGATGGAGAGAGAGGCGCTGGCGCCCGGTGCTACTTGGCGGGAGAGCCAGTTAAGTTCTACCTGAAACCATTTCAACCACTGAAGTATCATCATCATCTCACCCATAAGACGTCCACTGCTGAACATAAGCCTCCCCCTTATATAGGCCTCCCCCTTCACTGAAGTATGCATCATTCTTATTCAGAACACAATCTAAGGTGGTGGTACTGGTGTTCGACTTGGTCCCAATACATGTCATCTTGAAACTTGAGTCATTGTCAATAGAGGTGACAGCAGGGTGTCATCTATTGGGCATTAGCATGTCGAGCACTAGTACCACCACCTTACATGCTTGAGGAATCGTTTAATGGAGAGGACATGGGCATGGGGCTTACTACATATTTGAGACTTAACTATTAAATTAATTCAATAGAATTTACCAAACCGTATTCAGAACTAATCTTAAAATTTCGAAGAGCAGTTGTTAAAAATGCCATCGGTTCCACAGTATTTTTTGGAAAATCAGTCAAAATTAACAGAAAATCGGACAAGTGCGAATCGAACTCGCCCACTGAGGATTCCGTACATTTTAGTATTTATTGTTATAGCGGCAACAGAAATACATCATCTGTGAAAATTTCAACTGCCTAGCTATCACGGTTCATGAGATAGGTACAGCCTGCTGACAGACAGATAGACGGACAGTGGAGTTTTAGTAATAGGGTCCCGTTTTTACCCTTTGGGTACGGAACCCTAAAATCTTACCTTGTTAACAAAACACTCTTCCATCTCAATATGCTTTACAGCACTGACCAACCCCCCTCTATAATAAAAGTACGCCACCAAATGGCTGTCC
Organism: Cydia fagiglandana; assembly: GCF_963556715.1. Lineage (NCBI taxonomy): Eukaryota > Metazoa > Arthropoda > Insecta > Lepidoptera > Tortricidae > Cydia > Cydia fagiglandana. The sequence continues at coordinate 1,811,870 of NC_085947.1, forward strand.
GGGCACATCTGATGCGTCATCTTGATCGGCAGCATGACTCGCAGCAAATGTCTATCCAGAAGACTGCCTTCGGATTGGTGGATGAAGCCACTGCTGTTGCCTGATTGGTGGAATTGCCTGTTCAGTAGGTCGCTGCTGCGTTCGGATTGGTGCGCTTGAGGGCACTTGCTGTTTCTTGGTGCAGCGTGAATTTGATTGGTTGATGAGGATATTGGGCACTGGGTGGTCACGCCCCAGCGGTAGATGGTGCCTCCGCGGGTTATCACCTGAAATTTGACAAATGATAAGTGGTTTGTTAGACTATCGTGTTGTTGTTACTAACTTTACTAAGACCGCCGGAAAATAGATACTATAGATGACTTTCTGACTATCCAGGGAAAAGAAAACCTTCGTAATTTGTGTAAAGTAAACGTAGTGGTGCTCGACGCGGTCCCAGTACATGTCATCTTGAAAGTCATTGTCAATAGACGTGACAGCAAGGTATTGGGCATTAGCAAGTCGAGCACTAGTACGTTTACCTTAGTTGGTCGGATGCGTTTTTATGATAAAGGTTGACTGGATTATAGCATAATTAGCTCATTGTACTGATTGGGTGTATATAGACAGAAAAACAAATGTCACCTCTTCTGTTTCCAACTATTAAGGATACTTTTAAGGAGAAGGATACTTTTGTATTCGGCCAACACCACGCAGTTTTCGGCTGTGCGTGGGAAAACACAAATATTTCATGAATATTCACTTTTGACAACAAATAATGGAAATTGGAGTTCAAATAGTGGTTATCCTTACAACAAAATGCACGCTCAGCGCATTATCAACGTCCTTGCTCAAGTAAAGCGGCACGAAGCTCCGCGCGTTGGCGTCGCCGCGCAGGGGCCCGAGCGCGGCGTGTATGGAACTTGTTCTTCTAACTGGTAAATATAGCGGGGAAGCTGCTGTGCTGAAGACTAGATCTATGTGTAACCTCTCTAGCTAAGACTGTATTCTTACCACAAAATGCACGCTGAGCGCAGTATCAACGTCCTTGCTCAAGTAAAGGGGCACGAAGCTCCTTGCGTTGGCGTCGCCGCGCAGGGGCCCGAGCGCAGCGTGTACGGAGCCCGTTCTTCTAACTGGCAGATATAGCGGGGACGCTGCTGTGCTGCTGTCGTTTTTGAGAGTTGCCTGATGGAACAAGTATAATTATTAGAATTATCAACCTATTTTAGAAGGTGATTCAGCGGGAAATTTTTGGCTAATTTTTGCGAAACAAAATTAGCCTCATGAGGCTCACGGTCTTAGCTATAGAACTCAGTATATCAGTACAGCAGTGTTTTATGGTACGTTTAATAGTTTTAAATGACTAAAACTACGGATTTTCATGCGGTCTTGAGGAAGGTATAATAAGGGACCCATAATTTGTTAAAATGAACGTAAATTAAACCCAATAATAATTAAATCGATAGGTATAGGACTACTTAAGATAGTCTTTTGTTTTGTTCCGCCTGAGGAGCACCTAAAGTTGCAAATTGATACCACTTGTTTAGGGTTGTTTATTGGCATTGTTGCCACGTTCCGCGACGCTCCAAAAGGCTTAAACTGCCGTATTCGAACTTCAAGATATTCACAAGAGACGACACGTATTAGATCCATTCTAGATACGTTATAGTTTAGATATCAACTAGTTCTCTTTTGCAGCGCAATTCGGGCAATCAATGTCACTTTTACGTTAGATAGAGTAAGATATCTATTAGATGTGAATTGGATCTCTAAGTCATATCCTGTGGAAATCGTTCAAGAGTATCTCCAGAATCGCGCAAATGTCAAATTTGACAGGTTAGATCTTAAACATATCGTTATCGTATCTTGGTGATGACTAAAAGATGTCTAATAGATGTCTATTTCAAAATCCGAATCGGGCCCAAAGGCCAAACTTACTTGAAATTGACATAAGACATTGGCGTCATCGTCCACAGTGAACATGACCCTGGCGACGCCTCTAGCGTCCGTCGTTGCGTCGTCACATGACGCCTCGGTGCGTTCAGCCGGGGAACGACACACGCGGACATGCTCGTTAGGTGCTGGCTTATCGTCCCAGCGAGTTGCTTTTATCTGTAATATACACCCGTACGGCTAAGATGGTCGGTTTTTTATCATATTATGTCATCAAGCTTGTCTCGTTCTAACAAGTATTTAAGTGCGAAAGTGACGCAGGACATGACAAGTGATATAAATAAATATTATAGGAAATTTTTACACAAATTGACTAAGCCCCACGTTAAGCTCAAGAAGGCTTGAGTTGTGGGTACTCAGACAACGATATATGTAATATATAAATACTTCAATACATAGAAAACAACCATGACTCAGGAACAAATATCTATATCATCATACAAATAAATGCCCTTACCAGGATTCGTGGTACTAATAGTGCTCGAGCTCGACATGCTAATGCCTAATAGATGACACCCTGTTGTCACCTCTATTGACAATGACATAAGTTTCAAGATGACATGTACTGGGACCGCGTCGAGCACCAGTACCATCACAAGTATTTGTAAGCAAAGCAGTATAAGAAAATACAGTTATAGTGAAAAGAGCTGTTTGGGATACTTATATCTAAATTCTTCATGTCTGTGACTACATTATATTATGGTTCACAAATCAATAACCCTTCGATTAGGTTACAATTCCAAGATGTCACTTTCCTTAGCTCCGAAACCCCCGTAGACAACATGCCAATCGCTAACGCTACGTAGCGAACGAAACGCAACTGTCACTGTCACACTAATATGGCAGAGTGATAGAGCGACAAAGCGATTCGTTGGCGAAGCGCAAGCGATCGTTACCTTCGTTCTGGGTCGCCTGGATCATGTTTTCTAAGAGAGAGTTTACTTGCTTTTAGTTCAAGAAAGGAGAGAGATGCCCCTGTAGGAGCTACAGTCAGAAATATCACCTTTGTGTTCATAAGAAAGTAGCTCAATTTGAGCAGCAGCGTCTGGAAGACCTAGATGCTAAGCGTCATATCCGCAAGACGCGACCTAAGTCCACCTACACATACACCCGCAACTCGACTGGACAACTCCATTGCCCATCGTGTGACCGCATTTTCAAGACAAAGTTTGGTTTTGCGAGCCACATAAGGGCATTTCATAATCCGGATAAAGAATTGTTGATGGAGTCGCCATTGCCGGATACGGCAAGGAAGAAGCCATTTTAGTTCAAGATATTCCCAAGTTTAGCAATTTTCTTCCTTTTAGCATTTTACAGCAATTCAGCGTTGTACCTTCAACTTGTAGGGCAGCCCGGGGGCTAGGACCACTCGGTGCTTCGTAAGGAACTGCAGGGTGACCGCCTTGTCAACCACTTGGGAGACTACCGTCGTGTTCTGCCAGATCCCCGTACCATCCTCCTGAAATATTGATATTGATTTGTTAAGAGATTAGCCTGTGCTTAAAGCTTAGTCCGTGTAGATGCAGTTAGCGTTATTACATTTTCTTCACGGGAGTTGTAAAGATATTTTTTTAAGGCATTTTAGAAGTGCTAACACAGTATAGGGAATATTAGGCAAAGCTCTGCATAGGTGGCACCTTTGTGGCACATACAGTAAACAAAGCACATTGACACATCACACGTTACGTCAATCACATGGCCTACTGCGAAACAAGAAAATCGAAATGTCGTTATCTAATCTCTCTATCACTCTTGCATGTTCGAGCGATAAAGAGGCAGATAACTAAATTTCGCACTAATATAATTATATTATAAATTTATAAGTAAAATAATAAACACACTTAAAAAATTTAATTTATATACCTAAATAAACTGCATAATAATACATTCATAAAAACTAATGAAACGAAGTAATAATAGTTATAGGCCGCCCGTATTGAAAGCGAGGAACTACAACTAGGTACAATAATAACAAAAAAAAAAAAAAAACTAAATTTCGATTTTCGCGTTTAGCGGTAGGCCCTTAATGTTAACAAACCGCCTTGATGCATCAATGTCATATTTTATTCTCTGTGAAAACCTTTCAAAAAACAGTTTAAAGCACAGTAAGTATAAGTTAGTCTATGAATTTACTGAGTCGGTAGTGCTGCACTCTGGCGGCAGATCATTGCAGTAATATCCCCTATTTCGCGCATCGATGCGTTGGATATGTTTTAGATTGTTTGAAGAGACTACATAAGTGAGTGGAGCACCAACTTCACACAATGATGGTGTTAATTTAGAAAATATTAATGAATCGTTTAATATAGGGACTGCAAACCTGAAAAGAGAAGTCGGCAACAACCACATCAGGTGGGTTCCCACCATCCAGGCCTATCCTCCTAGCAGCTACAGCGTGTCTATGGCAGGCCTTCGGAGCACGCAGTCGGACGGCCGTACGGACGCCTGGCGTTGAATCCGTTGAGAAGTTGACGCCGGCGCCGCGGAGACGGATCACTAGCATACCTTCCACTGCTTCGGTCCATGGGTACCTTGAGCAGAGAGGAAAGAGTTGAATGAGATGTTCACAGAGTAAAGGATCACCAGGACAGGTGTCAAGTTTCGGCGGTTCCGCGGCCGGCTCCCTGACACTGCGGGGTTGCGTAATGCATCGCAACCATAATGTGTTTTTCACCACACCAGCTCGGAAAGGCTTACTTTGCACTTCAAACACTGATAGCAAAGTTGTATTTTATTCACATGTGAGGCAAAGTAATCAAATGCAATTTTTGGGTTGTTTACTTATCTTTGCTGGTAGAATTGACTTTTAAATGATGATTTTGGATGATAAATGTTTAATATCATTCATTTGGATATGATTTGGTTTGATTTTGTTTGATATTTTACATTTAATATTTGCTTCGGGTTGATGTGGTGAAAAATTTTGTGTTTCACTTGGGGGCAAATTTTGTTTAACCCTCGTGCTTTGAAACAATCGCAACGCTCAAGATTCCATTTCTCGAACCACTCGCTATGCTCGTGGTTCAATTTTGGAATCTTTCGCTTGCTCGGATATCAATATTAGCACGAGCGGTTAAAGAACAACTTTGCCCCCTTGTAAAACAAATAACTATTGTAGTGTTTAGTTTTAAAATATATTTTTATAATACAGTTATGCTGTGCAGTTAGGTATGCTAGTTTTAAGGTATTTATGTACGGGCCACTAGTTGCCTGAAATAAAGATTTTCATTCATTCATTCAATAATACGTAATCACGGTTCATATCCCGGTCGATATAAGTCTAGTGAGTCAATACTGACCTGACACACACAGTCCAGACAAGTCGCTCGCTGGTCCTCAGCACCCTGGCTGCGTGTTTCACACTGAGCTGGAACGGCGGGATCTCGTAGTTGCCAACCAAGAATTCCGTCACACCCTGTAACAGATTTAAAACGAGACGTATATACAGGGTAATTTTTGGACCTTTAGCCATATTGTGCAAGGTGATTAGGTAGGCCATACTGAACAACTTTTTCTATGAGACTAACTCCGAATCACAAATTTTTTTTTACCGTTTCGTACATTTTGGTCGAGTGGATGTCGACGTTTTCTATAGGAAGGCTGAAGAAAAAGCTAACAGCAATACAGCAAAAGCAATGGAATAGGTACGATATATGAATCTTTACGGTAAGGGCTGATTTAGACGATGCGTGAACTCGCATGCGAGTTTCATACCATCGGGTTTTGATCGGTCGGTCAAGCGACCAACCGACCGAGTTACGTCCAATTCAAATTGGACGTAACTAACAGTCCGCAATGTAATTAAAATCGCATGCGATTTCGCGTGCCGTCTAAATCAGCCCTAACCCGTAAATCTCTCTGGGTTAGGCCAGATAACAGGCGTTGGTGTATAAACTAGTGATCGCACAACCTTTTCTTGAAAAACTGCAAAAGGGGACCGAGATGATGATGAAATCTTACCTGTGAGCCGTCCTCCAACTTGGCCCGAAGCGTCCATCGACCAGGTGGTGCCTGGGCATCCAGCTCATGCTGAATCTGTCCAAAGCCCAGCCGCGTCCGTACGCGGTTCCACTGCGCCGCACGTGTCCCTTCCCACGCGCCGGGTGGACCTTCGAGCCACATCTCTTCGATCTGTAATGAGTTGGTTTATTTTAATCATCATCATCATGTCAGCCCTTTATTGACCACTGCTGAGCATAGGCCTCTCTTCTAGTACGCCACTTGTCCGGGTCCTGAGCTAATCTCATCCAGAATTGACCCGCAATTTTCCGGATGTCGTCCATCCAACGAGCTACGGGCGCTAGGCGCTTCTTTCATCCAATAATAAGTTAAGTTCGCCTTTTGTACAACTTTTACGGTGCAATAAAGTTTAAATAAATAATAATTATTAATTTTTTTTTTCGTTAGCCTGGTTAAGTGTCCTACTGCTGAGCAAAGGCCTCCCCTCGTTTCCTCCACTCGACCCTGGTTTTTTTTTTTTGAATTACTAAATAAAAAAATTAAACCCCCTACGCTATATGCCAAGAAATTCCATTTTATGCCAAAAGTGCACATAATTTTTGAAGAGAGCTGACAATATTGAAACTGCTGGATCTATTTTTATCTAACATACCCACCGCAAGGAAATTCGCTTCGACGTAAAAAAACCGTACCCCATTTGTTGGAGAGCTACGATGCCACAGACAGACAGACATACAGACATTGGCGTCAAACACCCGTCATATTGCGTCGGGGGTTAAAAAATGGATAAGTAACTTTTTGTACGACTGTTGCAAAAAATTGTGTTAACCATGACTGGTCTATGAAAAAATTATCTTACCTACTACAAAACTAACTAAAAGGCCATTATGCTCAATTTTATCTATTGGTCATGCTAATAGTATTTTTAAAGCCAAAATATCCAAAACAAACGATCTGTGTAGTAAAGTGTAATCTTAAATAATTTCTGTTAAACAAACAATACCTTTATCTGCTCTGCTGACCTCCTGACCAAAATGAACGTTTTAACTCTGAGTAAACAGTGACTCATCCCACAAAAAGGTGGCCCTTGAAAGGACCTAACGGATTTCATTTAGCCCATAATTTGACACAAACTGAGTAAGGTCTTGCGAGAAACCTTGATACTTAATCGTTGTACGATTCTGGTTAGGAAAACTAAGCTGAATCTTACAACTAACGTAACTAATAAGACTCCGCTGTCCGTCTGTCTATCACCAGGCTGAATCTCAAGAACCGTGATGGACAGTTGAAATTTTTACAGATCATGTACTTATTTCTATGGCCGCTATCACAACAAATAGGTACTAAAAACAGAATTACTTACATAAATATTTAAGTGGGGCCACCAAACGTGATTTTTTGCCGTTTATTGCGTAATGGTACGAAACCCTTCATATGCGCGAGGTCGTCTCGCACTTGGCCGGTTCTTTTCATATGGCATTACATTTAATAGTGAAATAAACTGAACTCTTTAATAAAGTCACCCTGTAATGTTATTTCGATCCCGTTAAAATAAAGCTCGTAAAACAAAGTGAACGCGACACTTCAATTAATTGAAAAAGAGATTAATTACCAGTTTTTGTGTTAATGTATTCGCGGATGACCGTGTCAGGGGCCGGTTTGAGTCGGGAGAGTATTCTGGGTTATTTATTAAGTTGAAGTTAAAGCTTTTACTAGATCAAGACTAGACTAGCACTCCGCGCCCCGCGGCTTCGTTCACTTGGGCGTGGAATGGGGTTGGCCGGGCAAATTATTTTACGGCTCTACACGATGGGCCAACGCCGGCCACTCCAAGGGACGCAGCCATGCGGTAGAATGAGATAGCAATATCACTTGCTCCCTCTAACGTATAAACGCGTCCCTAAAGTGGCCGGCGTTGGCCCATCGTGTAGAGGAGCCATAAACATATGGCGCCAGAATTCTACCAATCCTACGTATTTGTTACTTTGTTTTTTTTTGTGAAAACTTCTTTAGCGGCGCTGTGCACTTTTTGTGACGGGAAAAAATGTTAAACTAGCGACTGGTCACGTGACCGACAGATTCGACAAATTGAAAATTCGTAAGACGGACACGTGACCTGATCGAAAAACTGTTACAATGTCATTGAGTTTTCACTTCTGCCGGCACTCCCAGAGTGCAACCCGTTGTTTTTTTTATGGCCTGGATAGCCCTTTAAGCAATGCATATTTAAGCAATGACAGAACAGAAAAATTATAGACCGGAAAATCTTACCTACTCTTAAGCTGGCACTAACGCCATCTATGTATAAAAACCTTTGAGAGGCGCAAACCCTATTCTGAATACCTACAATTTTTTTGCTCTAAACCCCGCTTTCTTAGGGTGTTATTCCACCTATCTAATTTGAATTTTGTACCTATTGCGTCTCACATTTTGCTTTGCTGTGAGACGCACTGACATTGGACAAAAAAAATGGGTATTTGGAATAACCACCCTTAAAGAAGTGGGGAAAACTGGCATTATGTAGATAAGTATTTCATACTTATTACCAGGGATGTTGCGGATGTAGATTTTATGACATCCGCGGAAGCGGATGCGGATATTGAAAACCTCACATCAGCGGATGCGGATGCGGATGTTAAGATTTGGTACTTAAACGTCAAATATTACATTTTTAGCATTTTTTATTCAAAAAAACGAAACATTTAGTATTTGAGCAAGAGTATAGGTGCGTTTTATTTACTAAACAGTAACTTGGCTGACTTTTCGGGATCTAGACGATTTTGTTAAGTACGAGTATATATAATGACGAAATTACCTAGCACTTACGCCGCGGGCGCCGCCGCTAATACATTCCTGTTACCAACTTGGTCGACATCCGCATCATGCGGATGCTCCGCATCGATTTTATGCGGATGCGGAT